>NC_088398.1:16130069-16430069 GCF_034236695.1 Oncorhynchus nerka | reverse complement strand
TCTGTCAATAGGGGGTGTCAGTATTTAGCAGGTGGTGGTGGTTGGTGATGTGTGAGATCATATGGGTTGTGGTTTGATTCTGGTTAGGATTAAAGAGCATGTAGAAATAGTCTTTAGATCCATTTACAGTTCTGTGCTTGAATCATTTTTTGGGATCTGTCAATACATACATTCTGAGGGAAAAAGTATGGTTTTGAAAATGTTATGTTTAATTTTTAGATATATATTTTTTAAAGAACACATTGTATTAGTACATTAATATGGCCCTACGGGGTAATAACTTTTAAAATTAACAATGAGTGTGTCAAGGCTTTATAGCTGTTGTTCTTTGAACCAAAAAAATGTCGGTCTTCAGCTTACATAACCTTGACAACAACAGTAATAAATGCCTTGTTGTACGACATAAGATTTCCGAAGATGTATTATAAGGGGCTGTTTCTTTGTAATCTCCATCAAGTATGTAGAGTAGGTTAATTCCCACAGGTTGTTTCGAAGGACACATTTCTCTTCATATCAGTCATCATAATATTTTAAAGTTTATCATTACACTCTGTGTCACGGGTGTCATTGGAAGTAGACCAAAGTGCAGCGTGGTGAGCGTACATTTTATTTTATTTTATTTTATTTTATTTTATTTAAAAATGTTGCCAACAAAACAACCGTGAAGCTTACAGGGCTAAGTGCCACAAACAAAGTTAACTACCCACACTGAAAGGAAGGAAAAAGTGCTACCTGTGTATGATTCCCAATCAGAGACAACGATAGACAGCTGATTGATTGATTGAGAACCATACCCGGCCAAAACATAGAAATCAAGAAACATAGAAAACAAAACATAGAATGCCCACCCAAATCACACCCTGACCAAACCAAAATAGAGACATAAAAAGCCTCTCTCAGGTCAGGGTGTGACACTGTGATTCATTTGAAAGCATTGTAATTTATTTTAAATAATCATTAGTTAAAACACAGTTACCATGGAAACTGATAGATTGCATGTTGCTAAAGTATTAAGTAATACAAGTATGATGCCATAATGGTGTAAGTAGGGGGATGAGTGACAAATTAACATTTGAAGTAACATATGATTTTATAATCTCGGCAGTGTGCAGGTAACCATTCAGAAAAAAAAGGCATAGAATTAGGAAGTAGAATACTAGAATGAACATTAACCTTCTAATAATGGGATAAAAGTCAGTCATTTTGGTCAGGGTGGATAAGGTATTGTGTAAAATATTGAATTTGAAGAATGTTTCTGCACTGTATGTTTGTTTGTTTGTTAGCTAGCTAGCCAGACAGTTTTAGAGGAATGATTCCATACATTTTTCAAATTCCATTCAAACAATGCAGTCAATACACAGCCATACACTGGCTGATATCAATTAATGATAGGACTTAGACAAGTTGTAAATGTGACAAGTTGTAAATGCAACAAGTACAGATATGGTATCATATAATAGCACTCCTAGCTTTCCAAGAAAACAAAAACTGTTTCAAGTTTTATTGTCACGTGCACAAGTACAGTGAAATGCCTTTCTTGCAAGCTATTTCCCAACAACGCAGTAATTGATACCAGTAGTACTATAACATGAAGTAAAGTAGAACAAAAACACACTAGAAATAGAAATAAGAAGAACAAGAGAAAGTAAGTAAGCTATATACAGGGTCAGAGCCAATACCATATACAGTATACAATGTGCAGGTATGCTGGAGTGGTAGAGGTACATACATGTATGTATCGGGGTAAGGTGACTAGGCATCAGGATATATGATAAACAGAGTAGCAGCAGTGTAATATGACGATTTTATGTGAGTGTGTGTGCATGTGTGTAGAGTGGGTATGAATGTGTGTGCGTGTTATGTGTGTGTGAGCAAATGGTGTGTGTGCTTGTGTTGGAGGGTCAGTGTGAGTGTGTGTGAGTGAGTGTGTAGAGTCAGTGCAAAAATGTAAATAAAATAAAAGAGTCAATGCAAATAGTCTGTGTAGCCATTTTGTTAGCTATTTAGCAGTCTTATGGCTTGGGGGATAGAAGCTGTTCCGAAGCCTGTTGCTGTCAGACTTGTTGCTCCGGTACCACTTGGTGTGCCGAAAGGAGAGAGAAGAGTCTATGGCTTGGGTGGCTGGAGTAACAATTTTCTGGGCCTTCCTTTCACATTGCCTCATATTGAGGTCCTGGATGGCAGGGAGCTCGGCCCCAGTGATGTACTGGGCTTTCCGCACCACCCTCTATAGTGACATTTATGGTCTGTTTACATACATACTGAACAAAAAGATAGACGCAACATGCAACAACTTCAATGGTTCTACTGAGTTACAGTTCATATAAGGAAATCAGTCAATTGAAATAATGGATTTCACATGACTGGGCAGGTGTGCAACCATGGGTGGGCCTTAGAGGGCATAGGCCCACCCACTTGGGAGCCAGGACCACCCACTGGGGAGCCAGGCCCTGCCAATCAGAATGAGTTTTTTTACAGACAGAAATACTCCTCAGTTTCATCAGCCGTCCGGGTGGCTGGTCTCAGTGTATTTTAGAGGCAATTTATATAAAACCCGTATAAACTACATTTATAATTATATGCTCATATTTTAGGTTGACAATATATATATGACACATTTCTAATATCACATGCCTAGAACATGCATTTCTGATATCACATTTCCACATATGTAAAATCAGGATTATGCCTCTACTGCCATTCATTCCAATTAGACTGATGTCTCCTTGACCAATATGGCTGCCATTTTAACCCCATTCTGGAACTTTGAGGGTTTATAACATAGATATCCTATTAAATTACTACTAGAGCCATGACAATGGGATGCACACAATACAGCATTGATTGTTAACTAACAATTCACACCATCCTTTTTTCCTCAGTAAGATGAATACAACCGAGGCCACCAGCACAGATGATTACAGTGGCGATGACTACTATGGCAACATGAACAGCCCCTGTAGCACTGGCACCAGTCTAACCCAAGGGTCCAACTACCAGCCCATTCTCTTCTACCTGGTGTTCACCCTGGGTCTGACAGGCAATAGTCTGGTGCTCTGGGTCCTCCTCAAGTACATGAAACTGAAGACAATGACAGACATCTGTCTACTGAACCTAGCACTATCTGACCTGCTCCTCGCCCTCTCCCTGCCTCTCTGGGCCTACCACGCCCAGGGTCATGAGTTTGAAGGGGACAGTCCGTGTAAGATCATGGCTGGTGTCTACCAGGTGGGCTTCTACAGCAGCATCCTGTTTGTAACCCTGATGAGTGTGGATCGCTACCTGGCCATCGTTCACGCCGTGGCCGCCATGAGGGCCAGGACGCTGCGCTACGGAGCGCTGGCGAGCATCATCGTCTGGGTAGCGTCCATCGGCGCTGCTCTCCCTGAAGCTATCTTCGCAGCAGAAGTGTGGGAGGATGACGAGGACAGTGGTTCAAGTTGCCAGCGGATTTACCCAGAGAACACAGAGAAGACATGGAAGTTGTTACGGAACTTTGGTGAAAACGGAGTGGGGCTCGTCCTATGTCTGCCCATAGTGGTCTTTTGTTACATCAGTATTCTCACTGTACTACAGAGGTTAAGGAACTCCAAAAAAGACAGGGCCATGAAACTGATATTCGCCATCGTGGGTGTGTTTGTAGTCTCCTGGGTCCCTTACAACGTTGTGGTTTTCCTCCAGACCCTTCAGATGTTTGACATTGGGAATAGCTGTGAGGCTTCAACACAGCTTGATATAGCTATGGAGGTGACAGAGACCATAGCTCTGGCTCACTGCTGTGTCAACCCAGTCATCTACGCTTTTGTAGGAGAGAAATTCAGAAAGTGTTTGGGCACTGTGCTCTCTAGATATCCGCTGTGTAAGAAGCTCAGCAAACATGCAATGGTGAGCAGCAGAGGATCAGAAAACGAGACTTCTAACACACCTGTGTGATTGTACTGCTGACAGACAATACTTCCACTGCTGAAAACCTATTTTCATTGAGCAGAAGACCAATTTCTGTTCGTATGGAATAATGAAGTATTCTTCTGAACACAGACTTGCATTTAAATGAAGTGTAACTGTATAATATTTAACTTTAAATGTATTTTGATGAGCTCTGACTATTTGTTTAAGGGTGATGGGCTGTTTATGTTTTGATTACCCATGTATGTATTTCATGTATGTATTTCATGTATGTATTTCATGTACAGTACAGGCCTTGCACAACATTTTGCTACAGCATAATATCAATATGTTTTGCATAGAGATTATCTCAACTTTTATTCTTATTGTATGCACACATTTTTGTTATAACATTAAAACACAACCATGAGCAGGGTTGTGGCCAGAGGACTGCTACTGGATGACCAGTGGCTATCTGGCTACTCATTGGCTACATTAGAATTTTGACCGTCCTGTGATTGAGGACGTGTTTTGGTATTAATTTGAACTTGGACTTCGAGGCAAGAATGTTACCTTTTGGATTATTTTGAACTTTTGTTGGCTGAGTAGGTATTTGTGTTCCTTTCTGGAGGGTTTTCTCAATAAATCAACCTGTGAATTGTGTTGTGCTCAAACATATTTGTTCAGCATTGTGTTGTCATTTTATGCTGCTGCTGTACACCCCTATACTCCAGTTTGCTCCACAATCTATTTTATTCAGTTAAAAATGCTAAATTCAAAGATGAGACAGACAACAATCCTGCTACATCACGTGGTACATTACGTGGGTTCAAATCTTCTTTACAGTACGTTTACTTAGAATGGTTTTGATCCAGAAAACTCACATATCAATCTAGTCATCATAGAATTTATTTCAATTTCAAAGACAAGAATTATATCAGCAGTCACCATATTTAGACAATTGAATGCTAGCAATGATGCTAGAACTAATGCATCTCTCAGTCATGACGCAACATGCGTTCAGTCTTCAGCTAACCACTTCGCAGTAAAGTTAGGTGTTTGAGCAGCTCTATGAGTTTGCATCATCTACAGGATATCCTGCTTGGTGGTGAACATGTCTGCAGCACATATCAAGCCTTTGGGAGAAGCGACACTCCTCTGTTCAAATAAGATAATACATTCATGATCTTAAAGAAGGGTCTACAGTGTTCCATAAACTAAACCTGCAGCAGGGATTCCTCCAGCTTCCTGTAGTGGTCCAATCATTCATGATGCACAGGGATGTGCAGGTACAAATGCATTCCGTTTGGATTTAAATCTGCACTCAGCAGTAGAGTTTGGCCACATTTACCCCCCACACCACCCCCACCAAAGACATCTGTTGGAGAAAAGAAAACTGCAGACGTAGGTTCCCTTAATAACCCACCTTGTTACGAGTCCCTGCAGGCCCCAGAACTACTGTCACACCAGAGTGTATAACCCTAAGACAGACAACTCAACCCAGATGAACAGTGAGTATATTATGCTTACTGTATGTGAGGGTTGGCTTCAGGATGCTTTGCAAAAGTTACTCTGCTGTGCATAGTGATGTACAGTATCTTGAATCTTCAACATAGTGTCTCTGCAGACTTCAGCCTAATAACATTCAAGTTACTTAAATTTTTTTTTTTTTTTACATAACTTTGTAAGCAACTTTCATAAAATGAATTGCAATCCTGTAATTAGCAATGAATAATCAAAACAATTTCAGTGGTCATTTGTTACATTTTATTTCAGGGATGAAAATCACTGGATATCCTGTTCACACCACGGCAGGGTGGGACTTTATATTTTTTAATTTACAAATAGCTCTATTTGAATATTAATAGTATCATCAATTAATACATTTATCATAATAACTTATAATAATTACATCATTGCTGTAAATAATGTAATGTCATATTTTATGCTGTACAAAATGGGCCATTGATACATGCGCCTGTAATTGAGAAGCTCAAATCATTGGTAATGAATTTCAGGGGGAACACCACAACACCAGCTCTGTGAGTGTTGAGAATGGGAATTCATCCAGTTATGCATATGAGAACTCATCCAGTTATGCATATGAGAACTCATCCAGTTATGCATATGAAAACTCATCCAGTTATGCATATGAAAACTCATCCAGTTATGCATATGAGAACTCATCCAGTTATGCATATGAGAACTCATCCAGTTATGCATATGAAAACTCATCCAGTTATGCATATGAGAACTCATCCAGTTATGCATATGAAAACTCATCCAGTTATGCATATGAAAACTCATCCAGTTATGCATATGAGAACTCATCCAGTTATGCATATGGGTAAGTTAAGGTCTAAAATGTCTTGACTTTTAGAAACACTCATTTTGAGGAAAGAGTGCAATTGGTGTTACAATATTTCTGCCCCAAACGTCTAATCATGTTTTTTTAAATGAAATGTTTCTCATAGTCCTTTATTTCTATGTGCATTTACTCCATTGTACTGTAAATATTGCTGTTGGTGGACCACATTTTGATAATAAGCACAACTTTCAGATTGTGTCTTTAAGAATGTTCATTCTTATCATTGCTGCTTGGTTCATTCTCATCGTCTGATCTTTTACAGCACACATTTTGCAGACACATTTGAAGTACCACATATTACTACAATAACAATGACGATGGCATTTGCAAGTACAAGGCACACGGAGCCAGCTTCCTGCCACTGCTGTACTCTCTCTTCTTCACCCTGGGGTTTCTGGGGAACGTTCTGGTCCTGTGGGTCATGTTGCTGGGGGTGAGACTACGTAGCATGACCGACATGTGTCTCCTGAACCTGGACTTGGCTGACCTGCTCCTGGTCTGCTCCTTGCCTTTCTTGGCCCACCACGCTAGACACCAGTGGGTGTTTGGTGACATCATGTGCAAAGTGGTCCTCAGCACCTACCACGTTGGCTTCTACAGTGGCATCTTCTTCATCACCTTGATGAGTGTGGACAGGTCCATGCTGTTTACGCCATGAGAGCCAGAACACGGAAGTATGGGGCCATCGCTGTCGTCGTGACCTGGCTGGCTGGATTCCTGGCCTCGTTTCCTGAGGTTCTGTTTCTTAAAGTGGAGAAAAACAATGAGAAAGAAAATTGTCACCCTGTCTATGATGGACACTTTTGGGGATTTTTTGCCCTTTTCAAAATGAACACACTTGGTCTGCTAATCCCCCTCGTCATCATGGGGTTCTGCTACACACAGATTGATGGCCTGCTTTTTGGAGTATGGAGTACTGAGCAGCCTTCTGACTCATTCTCATTGTGGTTGTGGTGTTTATTCTGCTGCTGGACTCCGTACAACATGACGTCATTTTTCAAGGCCTTGGAGTTAAGTGAGGTCTACTCAAGCTGTGAGTAGCAAAGCCATCAGACTCACTCTACAGATCACAGAGGCCATGGCCTACTCCCATAGCTACCTGAATCCCATCCTCTGTGTTTTTGTGGGGCAAACGTTTAGAAGGCCTCTCATAAGACTGATAAACAAGGCTCCCTGCAGGATGTGTCAGTTCATGAAGTACTACCTGCCCCGGGACTTCAGAGCCTCGAGGACAGGATCTATTTACTCACAGACCACCAGCGTGGATGAGAGGTCTACTGCCGTGTGAACAGCAACTTAACTGTAAAGACAAATACGTCTGACATCACATGTACTGTTCATTCCAATACATATGTAAATACCAAATCCAGTGTCAAATACAATCATCCGAAAATAATAGGCTCTGATCCAGGTGCATGGCGAAGTCAGGAAATTGTCACTCAACTCAGTTTCCCATCAGGGCGTTGATTTTTACAGAAATCAACCCAATCATTACACATTTCACAAACAATTTCATTTCCCTTTGTATAGCATTTTGTCTAGTACCGTATGTCTATTTGAAGTTTTTGGCACATTTTGCAAAGTTCTCTTTTCTTTTAAAATGTATCTGCTAGCACACATATGTAAATACAGTAATACTTTTTATTCTATGTAAATAAATGCATCACAGTAACTTCATCCCCTCCTGCATGAGGCAAATTATTAAAATTAAAGTACTTCCAAGATAATGTAATCAAGATATACTCAGTGACCTGGATGTTTTCTCTATGTTCCCATGTGTCAGTGCTAGAGAATATGTGAATGATGGTGCCACCACAGACCAATATCTCTTACTTCTGTTAGCAACTTATCTCACCACAAAGAGTGACACTGCTGGTGCCTTACAATGTGTACACAAAATGTAATCCTACTGTGATTCACTGCAGTATTGTAACATGTTTTATATTGATCATTATAATGGGGATGCAGAAGACATTTAGATCATAACACATTTGTCTGCTTTACCTGCTATGATATTTAATACTTAAAACAGCACTCTGCACAGAAGCACACACCAACCTTAAACCAACCTTTTTTCAATTGAAGTGAGCCAGTTAATACCTACAGTGAAACAATCCAGGGCTGGCACTAGCATGTTGGGGGGCCTAAGCGAGACTTAGTTGGAGGTCCCAAACCTCACAACAAAACATTTAAGTGGCCCCCAAAACATGGAGCCATTTTTTTTTTTAAGTTAATTTCATGCAATTCTACACATTCTGCCATGGCGTGAGAAGAAAATGTTGCTATTTTGCCATTGGGCAGAAAGAAAACGTTGCAATTTTATAACACATTTCTTTAAATTCTACTCACTTTGCCATGTGGAAGAGAGAAGAAGTGCATTTTAAAGCAAATGTCCTGCAATTCTACACATTTTGTAATGACTTATGCCATGCTAATATGATATCTGAGTGAGAATGACTAAGAAAAAATATGGGGGCCCCCTGGAGGTCAGAGCCCTTGGACAATTGCCCTGCATGCCCGGTCGGTATTCGGCCATGATTACTACAATAGCTGCTCCTGTCATTTCTCAATAGGTAATTCATCACAAGCCCACACTCCGCAAAATTGTTTTCCAATCAAGCGGCTCATGAGATCTTCTAGCTCTTGGGTATTCATGTCTTTGCTCGAAGATTCTTGATGAATAATAATCCACTAAGACTTGTCTTCGGGCATTCACTTCCAAGAGTGAATCAGAGCATGCATAAACAATCATGCTGACTGTGCAGGCTTAAGGTGTACGGAAACAGATTTCCTGCCTGAGGTGACCTTAGGACACCACAGACAGATTTCCTGAGGTGTCATCATCAGGTGATAAGCATAGAATGTGTAACCCTCTGCAAAATCATTTCTGACAATAGGTAAAGAGAGAGATATTTTAGATGCCTCCCGGTAGCCAGGAATAGATTCTACAGATATGTTGTTATTAAATTGCAGTTGGAAAGCAGGGACCTGACGTCCGTCCCGACAGAGAGCTACATACTCTGCATTGAAGTGTTGAAAATTAAAGGTTTTTTTTTATGCTGGGGATTTTTGAAATTGTCAATACCCATCCTAAACACATGCCGGGTGTCACGGGACTGTAGTGACACCTCTTGCGCTGAGATGCAGTGCCTTAGACCGCTGCGTCCATGTGTGCGTGTTAAATACATTGGCTAGCTGTGACATTAGAAGACGAAGGAGGAAGAAAAATCTCAACCTCTTTTGATTCCTACGGCTTTCCCCCCGGATTTTCACATTTCCCCAAATCTATTTAAACAGTTTTTGACCAAAAATAGATCAAAGATCTACTACAGCATCAAACAAGTACAAGATAACCTTTCCACTACATGTGGTCAACACTATATATTCTACCTATGCCAAAGAGCCCGTGGAGTTTCTTTTGAAGATGTTATGTCTCTTTATAATGATGATTTAAGAAGTAATGATAGCTTTGTAGATTGTTTTGTTAGAAAATACAAAAAGTGTTCAAGTATGTGTCCTTTAAGACCCTGTAATCAAGGCGTATGCTCACGTCAAATGTTTCAAGAATGTCACAAATGTTAAATTGTATAATTTTTCAAATAAAATGTATTGATTTTAATCATAGTCATTCAAAAGTCATTCAAAAGTCTAACCACCCAGAGAGATCATGATTAGGAAAAGGTCCGGAGACGTTCAGGGGTGTAAATGAGTTATCAGCCCTTCCAAAGGGGGGAGGGGTTGTTAGAACATCTTTAGTGGTGCTGTAGCTCGTTGAAGGTTTTTGTTTTAAAGTTTGAATCTGTTGACGAAGCTTATCGTTTGGTATCCCCGAGAGGGGAATGTTGAGGATTGCCAGGGCCTTAAGAAACTGAAGCCACCCGGGAGGTCTTCTGTCAACCTTCTGTCAACCTTGTGGGCTGCTGTGGTACTTTTAACCAAGTCTATCCTATGAGAACCCTTGACAACAGCACCCTGAAAGATAAACTCTCCTTTGTCATTCCAAGTAGCAGCCCCCTTTGAGTCTTTTATCTTGTTCATAATGTATCTAACGTTTTTCCTGTTACATACCGGAACATGTGTCAACATGTCATGCATAAGGTTCAACAGGCATTTGATCTTCAACCGGTAAGATTGCCGGTCCAGGCATTACAGGGGCTTGGCTCTCTAGGCGCGTCATCTTTTAAAGGGTCCAGTAGGGAAAGCGATAAATGATAGGTCTCTCTCACCTTGTTTTACCAAGGCCAAATACCTTTGCAAGAGGTGTATTTTTGGACCTTATCATAGGGGTTCAATCCTTTTTGGTTCAAAATATCCTTCATGGCCATATCCAAATCATTTCCCGCTGTTTGTCTGATATTTTCAGGACCCTGTAATTGCTGTTTAAGTCTATCCAACTCTTGTTGAGGCACCAAGTACATTTTATTTGCCATCACACTCTATGTTCAACCCCACGTCTGGCAGCAATAAGGCTGGTGATGAAGGGCACTGTTGTATCTTATGTCTTTTCTTTTGGCCCTTTTATTGGCAAAGAGTTTGATCGCGGTCTTTTGTCTCTATTTTTTAAAATTGGGTCAGAGTGAGTGGAATGCGTCCTTTGAGAAGATTCAAAGTAATCTCACATAGGGATAATATGAGATTTGAAGAACCGTGACCCAAGATGGCCTTCCGTTCTTTAGGTGTAGTTCCAACTAGGCTTCTCAAGAGCGACAGATTTCTTTTTAAACGCAGAGACATATCGGTTACTTTTTAGGAATGTAAACCGACGGCCACTCCCACGGAAACAAGCCGGTTCGGAGCCTCAGGTGTTCAGGAGTATCTGATTTTAAATCCACGATTAAATAAATGACGCGTTGGTAACGTCCTCATAGCTCTCCATTTTTGAACAAAACCATGTAATTGGCGTTCAAACTAATGGTATGGCTATTTTTACCTTGGTGAAACACATTCTGCACCAAGTAAAGCAAGGACAGGTTTATACATATTAATAATTCTCTAAAATACTTTTTACAAAATAAGTTTTACCACTATTGGATGGGCCTGCGATTAAGGCTGAAAACAGTAGTTGCAACCTGGGGTCAAAACCTTCTACAGCAGCCATTATATCTTAAGTGTTAAGACACGGGGGGGGGGGTGAAATGTCCAATTCACTATTCCGGTCGTTTATGAACCCCTCTACCAAGCGTTTGATTGATTCCAAGTTTACACGCGGGGCATTTTCATAGTTTGAGTCACGCCTTTGGCTTTAAACACCACGTGCTTGTCTTTAGTCCTAAAAGCATAGCTTTTGGGACCACAAGAGGACCACTCTGTGATATGGTCACCATCTTCGAGTTCACTTGTTAAACCACCCAGATAGTTGCTAAGAGGGGGGGTTCCAATCACCCGGTTTGCTTACATAGACCACAGAGTCTGTGTCATGATAAAGAACACGCCTCTGCAACTGTTCCATGAGCGTGTACAGTTCAAGTCGACCATAGGCAATGGTAAATGCTGCAAGAAACACATTTACATTACCCAGGGGTAGAACCCACTTCTTGTTACGTCTCCATTGCACCAGGGCAATGTCTTGACTCAAGAATGAAAAATGTGAAATTTCGTATTGGTCTGAAAAAACAAATTCCAAAAATTAGTTGGGGTCTAATGATCAACGTTGTTAGCATATTGCTTCTCTGGGAAAGTTTGCCCCCATTTTGGCCACACGATTCCCCTTCTCTAGAGCCTTAGAGAATTCAACTATGACCCATACACCTGTCAGGGCTCTTTCTTAATCTGAATGATCACAAGACATTTTCTGGTCGTTGTTTTCGCTGCAGGTGCGACAAAGGGGAAAGAAAAGTTTTCCTTGAGGTCCCTTGTAAGGTAACACCGGCAGAAACAAACCCTGTGGTGGGTAAACAGTTGCAATGATCAGACCAAAATAGTTTTGGGGTAAGTCAAAGTCACAGTGAATTATTTCAGGATGATTATGATTATTTCTAAAATCTACATATCCTATTGTCTCGTCGGGTTGCGCTACATACAGTAATGTCAAAGCATTGGTAAGCTCGAACATGAGGATCAGACTTTTTGAGTTCGGTCCACTCATGCTCCCACATCACATTCACTTTCAACGCATAAGTAGCCTGTAAAGGTACATTTCCCCAAAAGTATTTTGGGTTAGGACACACATGGCATGGGGCACAAAGCAAGATTTACAACCGTGGAAGAAACACCCGTTGTACTCACACTGTCTCAACACCGTCAATCGGTGTGTATCCATCTACGTGATACGGCCCAAACGCCTTCTCCCCACTATTCAAAGCATGTTGAATAAAAATGTTTTTATCCTGGGCCAAGTACTCCAACCATTGAATAGACCCGCTAGAGTATGACTTGAATTGGTGTCGGTAGTTGTCAGGAGATGGAATGGCTATAGATGCTGGAGGTAAAAAGTGTGTACGATAGGTTTTCATTCATGCCGATGCAATAGTTGTACAACTCCAGGGGTCAATGCCAGCATCTTTGATTACCTCTTCTCTGAATCTAAGGCATTCTTCATGAAGTATAACCACATCATTGTCACAGTTGGACTCCATCTCTTTATGGAAATCAAAGGTGCTATGACATACTGTCTCATACCATGTCAGGAATCTCTCGCTCTTTGGGAGACATTTGATCACACTGTATATTTCGGGGCTGGGATAAGATCCAATATAATGTAGATTCTCCTCAGATGTGAAGAAATGAGGGAACCAACCTTTCACAGAGTTTTCAAGACCCAAGGCCTCAGGCATTTGAGCCAATCTCATGGGTAAGAAGCTTAAACTGTCAATGTATCTCTGGTTGAAGGCAAAACACAAGATTTTACTACCTTGTGCTATGATACTGGGTGCAACGCCTTGTTGTATCAGGGGGTTCAAAAGAAGATTGTCAGCTATAAACGTGAAGTTTCTGTACTGGGGTTTTCTGAAGTGTTTTAGAAAGAGTAGTGCACAATTGGGCCCCTCTGCCGGCCACTTTTCACCCTTAAAAGTCATGGTAGATACAAAAATAGGCAAATTAACCCCTGATTGCTGATTAGTCTCAAAATCATAAAACACATATTTCTCTGAATGTTCATCTTCAGCCAAGGGCTGAATATAACACTTGTGTGGCATTTCTTGAACCACTTCAGCGTCTCTGCTTTTCAAAGGCCCTTTACAGATTGGCCAATGTATGATTCCACACACATTAGGTGTAGGGCTGTCTATTTTAAGGTTGTAATTGCAGTGGCATTTGGACATTTCTTGTTGATGTCACAACTGCTTACAGATTTACATGCCTTGAGGTGCCATGTTTCAATTTGGTGTTTTTCGTAGCAGTAGGCCGAACTGTCACGCCTTGGTCAATATATTTTGTGTTTTCGTTATATGTTTGGGTAGGCCAGGGTGTGACATGGGTTTATATGTTGTTGTCGTATTGGGGTTAGTAATATTTGGGATCGCGGCTGATTAGGGGTGTGGTAAAGGATTGGCTGCCTGAGGCGATTCCCAATCAGTCAGGTGATTCTTGTTGTCTTGGATTCGGAACCGTATTTAGGCAGCCTCAGTTTCGCTTTGTATTTCGTGGGTGTTTGTTCCTGTCTCTGTGTTGTAGTCACCAGATAGGCTGTAATTAGTTTCACGTTCTGTTTGTTGTTTTGTATTCTGAGTTATTTCATGTACCGCATTTCATTCATTAAAGTCATGAGTAACCAACACGCTGCATTTCGGTCCGACTCTCTTTCCACAAACGAAGAACGCCGTTACACGAACGACATGTGCGGTGACAATCCGCACAAGGTGTTAGGTTTAAGGGTTGCATCGGACATGTTTCATCCAGACATACTAAACAGTTATAACGACAAGAGTGCCCCCCGTTTCGGGTGTAGTCTGTATGACATGGACACACATGGCACTCCTAAAAACGCTGTGATGTTGGTAATAGCATAATAATGGGCGTTTTGCGCATAAAAGTACAGAATCTGAGGATGAGGTTGTGGTTTGTTCTGGAATTTCAAGAAAGCTGCATTAGCTCTACTGTGGTACAAAACCACACTCTTGATGTTCAGAAATGTTTCAAATTTGACTATGTCAGAGAAAGCCACAACATCCCGTATAACTAGACCCACGGCATTTGGGAGCTCCCTAGCCTTTTGTAAAGCCTCTAGATCAGCACATCCAGGGTTGAGTAAATGTGCTAGGCCTATTGCAAAGCAAAACTGATTACCAGGATTGTGAACATTTATGAGATATGCCCTTTTATTGTTTATAATTTCTGATTGCATGAGACTATCAAGTTTACTTCTCTGACCCGCTCCACCCAGGGGTTGACTTGATTTGCACTACGAGCTCGAGGGTTCTATCAGCTATGAGGGATAAATTAGATTGAACAAGTCATTCCACCAGGGCTATAAATTGTTCAAGATCTGCTGCGCCATTGGGTAAAACAAGAGACAGTGTTTTGCATGTTATCTCCACAAATTTCAAGCTGTAAGACATCACGAGGTTCGGCTAAATCTGCTGCCCTCTCTAAAAGTTTGCTCAGAGTATCTAAAGTCAAATAAAAAACAGCATAATCAAGGTCCTGAATCATCCATGTGAAATTAAAATAACTGTCGAATCTCTGTATTGCTGAATTTATTTCGGTACACAACCTGAACACTTCTATCAATACCATTGCCACTGATTTATTACACAATTTTCCAATTCCTCAAAAACATTGTATTGTTGCTCAGACTCCTCGGACCTGGGAGTAAAAGGTGGTGTGTGGGCTGGTGTGAAGATCTTGTGCTCTCATTAATTTGGTTAATTAAGGATATGAGTTCTACCGGGATCTGCGATAACTGGTTTTCATCTGTCGGCCCTGTCTCATTCATTTGATTAATTAAGGATATGAGTTCTGCTGGGATTTGCGATAACAGGTTTTCATCTGTCAGAATTATGGGTGATGTTGGTCCTGTCTCATTCATTTAGTTAATTAAGCATGTGTGTTCTTGTGGTATTCTGGAATGATCCATGTTACATAAAGGGTTTTTAAGCGCTTGTTTTTGCATTTAAAAAAATCTGTTGAACAAACAGGGCATTGTTCTATGCCAGAAGGATAGATCTTGACTGTATTGCCACTTTAGTAAAGCAAACCATACATTTGTGTAGCTGAACCACTCTGGATTTTAGAGCCCTGTGAAAGGTCTCATCCAACACTTCCCACACTGCCCCTACTCGGATGGTATCGCGCCGTCCCAATCTTCGCTCTCTCTCCCCCGCTACTCTCTCCTCTTCCATCCTATCATCTCTTCCCTCTGCTCAAACCTTCTCCAACCTATCTCCTGATTCTGCCTCCTCAACCCTCCTCTCCTCCCTTTCTGCATCCCTTGATTCTCTATGTCCCCTATCCTCCAGGCCGGCTCGGTCCTCCCCTCCTGCTCCGTGGCTCGACGACTCATTGCGAGCTCATAGAACAGGGCTCCGGGCAGCCGAGCGAAAATGGAGGAAAACTCGCCTCCCTGCGGACCTGGCATCCTTTCACTCCCTCCTCTCTACATTTTCCTCTTCTGTCTCTGCTGCTAAAGCCACTTTCTACCACTCTAAAGTCCAAGCATCTGCCTCTAACCCTAGGAAGCTCTTTGCCACCTTCTCCTCCCTCCTGAATCCTCCTCCCCCTCCCCCCTCCTCCCTCTCTGCAGATGACTTCGTCAACCATTTTGAAAAGAAGGTCGACGGCATCCGATCCTCGTTTGCTAAGTCAAACGACACCGCTGGTTCTGCTCACACTGCCCTACCCTGTGCTCTGACCTCTTTCTCCCCTCTCTCTCCAGATGAAATCTCGCGTCTTGTGACGGCCGGCCGCCCAACAACCTGCCCGCTTGACCCTATTCCCTCCTCTCTTCTCCAGACCATTTCCGGAGACCTTCTCCCTTACCTCACCTCGCTCATCAACTCATCCCTGACCGCTGGCTACGTCCCTTCTGTCTTCAAGAGAGCGAGAGTTGCACCCCTTCTGAAAAAACCTACACTTGATCCCTCCGATGTCAACAACTACAGACCAGTATCCCTTCTTTCTTTTCTCTCCAAAACTCTTGAACGTGCCGTCCTTGGCCAGCTCTCCCGCTATCTCTCTCAGAATGACCTTCTTGATCCAAATCAGTCAGGTTTCAAGACTAGTCATTCAACTGAGACTGCTCTTCTCTGTATCACGGAGGCCCTCCGCACTGCTAAAGCTAACTCTCTCTCCTCTGCTCTCATCCTTCTAGACCTATCGGCTGCCTTCGATACTGTGAACCATCAGATCCTCCTCTCCACCCTCTCCGAGTTGGGCATCTCCGGCGCGGCCCACGCTTGGATTGCGTCCTACCTGACAGGTCGCTCCTACCAGGTGGCGTGGCGAGAATCTGTCTCCTCACCACGTGCTCTCACCACTGGCGTCCCCAGGGCTCTGTTCTAGGCCCTCTCCTATTCTCGCTATACACCAAGTCACTTGGCTCTGTCATAACCTCACATGGTCTCTCCTATCATTGCTATGCAGACGACACACAATTAATCTTCTCCTTTCCCCCTTCTGATGACCAGGTGGCGATCGCATCTCTGCATGTCTGGCAGACATATCAGTGTGGATGACGGATCACCACCTCAAGCTGAACCTCGGCAAGACGGAGCTGCTCTTCCTCCCGGGAAGGACTGCCCGTTCCATGATCTCGCCATCACGGTTGACAACTCCATTGTGTCCTCCTCCCAGAGCGCTAAGAACCTTGGCGTGATCCTGGACAACACCCTGTCGTTCTCAACTAACATCAAGGCGGTGGCCCGTTCTTGTAGGTTCATGCTCTACAACATCCGCAGAGTACGACCCTGCCTCACACAGGAAGCAGCGCAGGTCCTAATCCAGGCACTTGTCATCTCCCGTCTGGATTACTGCAACTCGCTGTTGGCTGGGCTCCCTGCCTGTGCCATTAAACCCCTACAACTCATCCAGAACGCCGCAGCCCGTCTGGTGTTCAACCTTCCCAAGTTCTCTCATGTCACCCCGCTCCTCCGCTCTCTCCACTGGCTTCCAGTTGAAGCTCGCATCCGCTACAAGACCATGGTGCTTGCCTACGGAGCTGTGAGGGGAACGGCACCTCAGTACCTCCAGGCTCTGATCAGGCCCTACACCCAAACAAGGGCACTGCGTTCATGCACCTCTGGCCTGCTCGCCTCCCTACCACTGAGGAAGTACAGTTCCCGCGCAGCCCAGTCAAAACTGTTCGCTGCTCTGGCCCCCCAATGGTGGAACAAACTCCCTCACGACGCCAGGACAGCGGAGTCAATCACCACCTTCCGGAGACACCTGAAACCCCACCTCTTTCAGGAATACCTAGGATAGGATAAAGTAATCCTTCTCACCCCCCTTAAAAGATTTAGATGCACTATTGTAAAGTGGCTGTTCCACTGGATGTCTTAAGGTGAACGCACCAATTTGTAAGTCGCTCTGGATAAGAGCGTCTGCTAAATGACTTAAATGTAAATGTAAATGTAAAGGCTGTGAGAAACCTATCTTGTTCTATGTGAGGATCTGTGGTTTCTACCTCAGAACTGGCTGTATAAAGATGTCTGGTCGCTTCGTACATCAGCAAATCGTCCAGCTCAGAATTGTATTTAAAGCGTTGAAATGATCAGATTTCAATGTTTTACTCAGTATGTCCTGGGTGCCG
Source organism: Oncorhynchus nerka (assembly GCF_034236695.1). Taxonomy (NCBI): domain Eukaryota; kingdom Metazoa; phylum Chordata; class Actinopteri; order Salmoniformes; family Salmonidae; genus Oncorhynchus; species Oncorhynchus nerka. Next base: position 16,412,130 of record NC_088398.1, on the reverse strand, counting down.
AATTCCTCCTCGACCACGTCCTCTCGATGTGTTGGGCCTTCTGTGCCGGTATACGCCTGGGAGGAGTCTGAAAGAAAAATATACATACAAAATAGGGTATTAAAAATAAAGTATTAGATAATAAGATATAATATTATATTAACAATATATATATATATCATTAAATGACCTGGTTTGTGATTCTGCGCGATGCCCTTGTGCCAAAATTATGCGGTAAATGCTAGATTATGTAGGGATTGGCTTGAGGTTCCGGGGTGTTTATCTGCTGGTTAAAGCTGCGGTTCTTGGGGTGTTCGGAGTTCGGGTAAAACCGTTCTTATAGAACAGTAAAATACGGTTTCATATGCTCCTCCAAAGTCATTCATAGGGTACACACTTTTTGTTTTTAATGTATAAATATTATGGATTTTATTTTTGGACTTACGTGTCATGTTCGTTGAATGGAGGAGACTAAGGCGCAGCGTGATGTGAATACATTCTATTTATTAACGAAGACACACACACACACACACACACACACACACACACACACACACACACACACACACACACACACACACACACACACACACACACACACACGAGCAACCAACCATAGACAACAACCCACAAATTTCCCAAGGAATATAGCTGCCTAAATATGGTTCCCAATCAGAGACAACGATAAACAGCTGCTTCTAATTGATAACCAATCTAGGCAACCATAGACATACATAACACCTAGAATAGTAACACCCATAGACATACAAAACCCCTAGACAGGAACAAAACACATACATCACCCATGTCACACCCTGACCTAACCAAAATAATAAAGAAAACAAAGAATACTAAGGTCAGGGTGTGACATTATGTGGAAAATAGCTTGATGGGGACGGGCTGCGTTAAGAAGATGCGGTCTCGGGTTGAACCTCGGATTTCTCATCTAATGTTGGATGATCCAAATAAATTATTCCAGATAGCAACTGGGTAAATGTTGGGTATCCTATAGATGATTGATAATATTAACATATATTTATATGAAATATATACATTTTAACTTATAAAAATACATGCAATTGACTTAAATACATACCTGAAAATTCGATGTCCACCCGTTTTAGAATATCTGTAAAAACATATATACCAACGTTTTAATATTAGAGAGAGAGATAGTTCCCAACAGTGCAGTAATTTCGTAATACCAAACAATTCCCAGAAAATACCAAACGCACCCAAAATTGAATATATTATTTTCACAACCTCACCTTCAAAATTCTCCATGTGTATAGGCTTGCAGAAACGCAGGGAAATCGTTTTCAGATGGGCCGCTGTGTCCTGACAGACTGAGAATGTATGGAATGAATTATGTTTAGTGTTTAGTGTTTTTTTGGAGACATCCTGTATGCAAAATGAACCGATAGTACCGGTATTGATTCGAAAAAAAACTTTGCTAAGGCTTAGGGGGTTGTCTAGACCTATTCTATGCCGGGATGGTGGGATTGCCTTTTGCTTCCTACATCCTCGGGGGAAATAACACCTGCTGTTTTTAGAGACACCCAGTATGCATAATGAACCGTGAGTACCGGTATTGGTTAGAAAAAAACATTGTTTTAAAACCTTAGGGGGTTGTCTAGAACTATTCTATTCTGGTTGTGGGGTTTGACTTTTGAGCCCCCACATCCTCGGGGGGGGAAATAAAGTCTGATTTTAGAGGCTTATGTGCTAATGACACGATAGTGCCAACATTGTTTCAAACACCCCTGCAGAGACATGCACACACTTAGACACACACCTCCGGAAAAAAACATTGTTTTTGAAACACACACGCCCACACGCACATGCACACACACACGTCTTTCCTGAAAGCCTTTTTCTGAGACACTGGGAGAGAGAGAGAGACGGATATTCCAGGTTTTAAAGGTGAGATACAAAAACCCTTTATTTAATTCTAACTATTTAGTACAGACCTTTTAAAACATGTTATAATTAGTACAAACAATTTTACAGCGCAATATATAACAAACCCAGAATGTTTTTATACACATACACAAAAATTGTTATACATCCGATATACATACAGTGTGCAGGTTCTCCCACTTACAAAGATGAGAGAGGCCTGTAATTTTCATCATAGGTACACTTCAACTATGACAGACAAAATGAGAAAAAAAATCCAGAAAATCACATTGTAGGATTTTTTATGAATTTATTTGCAAATTATGGTGGAAAATAAGTATTTGGTCAATAACAAAAGTTTATCTCAATACTTTGTTATATACCCTTTGTTGGCAATGACAGAGGTCAAACGTTTTCTGTAAGTCTTCACAAGGTTTTCACACACTGTTGCTGGTATTTTGGCCCATTCCTCCATGCAGATCTCCTCTAGAACAGTGATGTTTTGGGGCTGTTGCAGGGCAACACGGACTTTCAACTCCCTCCAAAGATTTTCTATGGGGTTGAGATCTGGAGACTGACTAGGCCACTCCAGGACCTTGAAATGCTTCTTACGAAGCCACTCCTTTGTTGCCCGGGTGGTGTGTTTGGGATCATTGTCATGCTGAAAGACCCAGCCACGTTTCATCTTCAATGCCCTTGCTGATGGAAGGAGGTTTTCACTCAAAATCTCACGATACATGGCCCCATTCATTCTTTCCTTTACACGGATCAGTCGTCCTGGTCCCTTTGCAGAAAAACAGCCCCAAAGCATGATGTTTCCACCCCCATGCTTCACAGTAGGTATGGTGTTCTTTGGATGCAACTCAGCATTCTTTGTCCTCCAAACATGAGTTGAGTTTTTACCAAAAAGTTATATTTTGGTTTCATCTGACCATATGACATTCTCCCAATCTTCTTCTGGATCATCCAAATGCTCTCTAGTAAACTTCAGACGGGCTTGGACATGTACTGGCTTAAGCAGGGGGACTTGTCTGGTACTGCTGGATTTGAGTACCTGGCGGTGTAGTGCGTTACTGATGGTAGGCTTTGTTACTTTGGTCCCAGCTCTCTGCAGGTCATTCACTAGGTCCCCCCGTGTGGTTCTGGGATTTTTGCTCACCGTTCTTGTGATCATTTTGACCCCACGGGGTGAGATCTTGCGTGGAGCCCCAGATCGAGGGAGATTATCAGTGGTCTTGTATGTCTTCCATTTCCTAATATTTGCTCCCACAGTTGATTTATTCAAACCAAGCTGCTTACCTATTTCAGATTCAGTCTTTCCAGCCTGGTGCAGGTCTACAATTTGGTTTCTGGTGTCCTTTGACAGCTCTTTGGTCTTGGCCATAGTGACTGTTTGAGGTTGTGGACAGGTGTCGTTTATACTGATAACAAGTTCAAACAGGTGCCATTAATACAGGTAACGAGTGGAGGACAGAGGAGCCTCTTAAAGAAGAAGTTACAGATCTGTGAGAGCCAGAAATCTTGCTTGTAAGTCGCTCTGGATAAGAGCGTCTGCTAAATGACTTAAATGTAAATGTAAATGTGACCAAATACTTATTTTCCACCATAATTTGCAAATAAATTCATAAAAAATTCTACAATGTGATTTTCTGGATTTTTTTTCTTATTTTGTGCGTCATAGTTGAAGTGAACCTATGATGAAAATTACAGGCCTCTCTCATCTTTTTAAGGAGGAGAACTTGCACAATTGGTGGCTGACTAAATACTTTTTTGCCCCACTGTATATATTATTACAGCACAGTACTACACTTTAATACCCTTTAAATGCTTATATTTATAACTGTCTGTTGTAGTAAAGAATGTATTCATATAAAAAAAAACATTGTTTTAAAACAACTGCAGACACACCACTTCTGAAAATCCCATTGTTTTGAAACACACACATGCGTCTTTCCTGAAACATTTTCTCAGAGGAAAGACTTTCGTTAAAAGGTGAGATACAATTTTAAAACCCTTTATTTAATTCTAAATACTTAGTGCAGACCTTTTAAAACATGCTATAATTAGTTTAAAAATAAATACTATTCCTTTCTTCCAGAAAAAGGGGAGGCTATAGGGTTAGCCCAGACACCCAGCCGTCTCTAATTCACCGTCGTCAGGACAGGCTCTCTTGCTCCCAAGATATCCCGCACACTCCGTTGTTCCGTAAATTTTAATTCCCTGGATACATCAAACGTGTTGCCTTTAGACCCTGGGTATGTCTTAAGGATAGAAGCGCCCAGTGGCGTAATTGTTCACGATTTTGGAAAAGATTGTCCAGCTGTTTCATCAGGGCCAGGAATATATGATAATCGCCCCACTTAAAGCTAAAGACAGGCATAAAATAATTCACATCCTTGCAAGCTTTGGAAAATACACATTAACTAACTGATTTTGTAGCATTTGAACTATCATATTGGGCCAATGCTAAAATTGTCACTTTGGAGTCGGGGCTTTACACCAATGAAGAGATTCTTATGGCCTTGAAATCATCGCGCCCGCACACATTCTCTTCCAATGCGTAGCCGGGGCAGAGATGTATCACTCAGGGCATGTTCGATCTGACATAGTGCTAGCCGTATCTTAAGCCATTCTCTCAGAAAAACTCCCGGGTTCTGTTTGATAAAGGAGGCTGTGACCGCTGTCTGTGAAAATCTTCACAGTTGAATCCTCCGGTTGGAATATGTAACCCACACATGTATGTCCATCGCTCATATTCAAAACTCCTTTAAAATATTCAGGGGCCTCACACAAAATGTCCTCCATGTTTTTGTCATTGTGTTTTTGACACGAGGCACAAAGTACATCTACTATTGGCCTAGGAGACATGTTTAATTTGCTGTTTAATGTTCTGGATTTATTTTTAATTTCTTGTTTAGTGTTCTGGGGTTTATCATGGTCGCTTGTGGTGTTCTGGGGTTTATCATGGTCGCTTGTGGTGTTCTGGGGTTTATCATGGTCGCTTGTGGTGTTCTGGGGTTTATCATGGTCGCTTGTGGTGTTCTGGGGTTTATCATGGTCGCTTGTGGTGTTCTGGGGTTTATCATGGTCGCTTGTGGTGTTCTGGGGTTTATCATGGTCGCTTGTGGTGTTCTGGGGTTTATCATGGTCGCTTGTGGTGTTCTGGGGTTTATCATGGTCGCTTGTGGTGTTCTGGGGTTTATCATGGTCGCTTGTGGTGTTCTGGGGTTTATCATGGGCTTGTGGTGTTCTGGGGTTTATCATGGGCTTGTGGTGTTCTGGGGTTTATCATGGGCTTGTGGTGTTCTGGGGTTTATCATGGTCGCTTGTGGTGTTCTGGGGTTTATCATGGTCGCTTGTGGTGTTCTGGGGTTTATCATGGGCTTGTGGTGTTCTGGGGTTTATCATGGGCTTGTGGTGTTCTGGGGTTTATCATGGGCTTGTGGTGTTCTGGGGTTTATCATGGGCTTGTGGTGTTCTGGGGTTTATCATGGTCGCTTGTGGTGTTCTGGGGTTTATCATGGGCTTGTGGTGTTCTGGGGTTTATCATGGTCGCTTGTGGTGTTCTGGGGTTTATTTATAATGCGTCTGCCCCCCAATACCCCCGGACATTCCTGTTTCATAGACAACAGCCCTAAGGTCACTACAACAGGGTGGGGACCATACTCTTTGAAATGTTCAAACACATCCCCCAGTTCAACAAGGTCCCTACACCTCAATCATCATGACAGCTTCAAAGGAACAGATGCACTATATGCTTAAATTAACACTCACTCTAAAGTGTGAGAACCGAACAACAGGATGCCCACTCCCTAGAGCACGTGAGAATTTCCTGTCAGGATGTCCTGTGTGCCGTCTACTGTATTCTCTCTCAGACCCCTTGACTTTTTCCACATTTTGTTACGTTACAGCCTTATTCTAAAGTGGATTAAATTGTGGGTTTTTCTTCATCAATCTACACACAATACCCCATAATGACAAAGCAAAGCTTATTTTTTTTGGCAAATGCTTTAAAAATCTAAAACTTAAATAAATATTCAGACCCTTTACTCAGTGCTTTGTTGAAGCACTTTGGCAGCGATTACAGCCTTGAGTCTTCTTGGGTAAGACACTACAAGTTTGGCACATCTGTATTTGGGGAGTTTCTCCCATTCTTCTCTGCAGATCCTCTCAAGCACTGTCAGGTTGGATGGGGAGCGTTGCTGCACAGCTATTTTCAGGTCTCTCCAGAGATGTTCAATCGGGTTCTAGTCTGGCTGGGCCACTCAAGGACATTGAGACTTGTCCCGAAGCAACTCCTGCGTTGCCTTGGTTGTGTGCTTAGGGTCATTGTCCTCTTGGAAGGTGAACCTTCACCCCAAGCTGTGGCAGGAAGGGAACGATTAAACCTGAGCGGTCTGGTGCAGCTTTTCATCAAGGATCTCTCTGTACTTTGCTTCGTTCATTTTTCCCTCGACCCTGACTGATCCTATCTCCCAGTCCATGCCGGTGAAAACATCCCCACAGCATGATGCTGCCACGACCATGTTTTACCGTAGGGAGGGTGCCAGATTTTGTCAGATGTGACGCTTTCTGAATGCTGTCTATATATATATGGTCGGGGGCCCCCTAGCGGCCTTGGTCCCTAAGCGACCGCTGATGTAGCTTATGCCTGGACTGGCCCTGAAAGGAAGAAATTATTAACTGTCCTTTGGTATACTTAGTTCTGTTAGAATAGGCTCACCTACTACAAGGACTGTAGCTACAGTCTAAAACAGCCCAGTGACCTAAACACACACAGATAGATAGCTGTTCACCTCTTCCTGTTGACAGGCCTGCTTGGCGATATAAAACCACAACTTCGCACATATGACAATATCATTGACAACAAGGTATTTTTTTGGGGTTGAGCCAGCCAGACGGTTTTGTGTAAGCTGAATATAGATAATGAAAATAAAGGAACACAAAGCCAGAGGACTGTGCCAAGTAAACATTGTTACACAGTTTTGCAATAAGCAGCATTACTGAACTGGTTTCAAAAAGAGCTAATTGCAGGCAGAGCTTTTAAATCTATGGGAAGGTCATGCTCTGACACTGCTTATGTAATTACAGATAACAAACAAAGAACCCTAACCGACAAAGGACACATCTAGAATTTTACATTTACATTTCACTAAAAAGCATCAGATAAAGAAAAAAATTGTGATGGGTCCACATTCAAAAGTATGCCGCATAAAGATGACTTATTAAAAATTAAGAACATTTTACTGAATCAGGATAGCATACAAAGATGTTTTGGGTTAACAGCCTTCTCCGGTGTGTAGGTAAACATTTTTTTAAAATCAGGAACAACTTTTGTATATGAACAACCAGTGAGCAGCAGGTGCTTCTAAGGTTGCCAATCAATTGCCAATCAGTGATGTGGCTTCTCTGGTCCACCTGTATATGTGTTACAATCACATGACAGGATATGGGAGTGGGCACAAAGGGCAATTGGGGGTATCGGGTAAAAAAAAGGATAAAAAACAACTCATGTGAGGGACACACACAATGTTTTTATTTTATTGGTTGTATATCATTGCATTTTAAATTTGTGTGGCTTTTGGCGCATTCACGTACAGATGGGACACATTGGGAGATAATTGCTCCGTTTTCTACCGTCAAAACCATGATAATATGTAGAATCCGGACAACAGTTTAAATTAAGCCTTTAAAATCGAGAGCAATGAACTGCTGAATGATATCCTGGGGAAAAATGCTTTCAATGCTCACCAAAACAAACAAACTGCTACAGTATGTTGTTGAAAACTAGATTTGTTTGAAAGGAAAGTAGAGTCTCTTGTCAGACATGTATACATGGAGGTCGCATGGATGAACAAGACAACAACATTGGCCTTCTGGAAACAAAGGTGCAAACTTTAGAACATTAACTGGCTCAGCTAGAAAACAGATCGAGACAAAATCATATGACAATACTGTCCTTATCGGAGGACGAGGAAAAAGGGTGAACTGATGTCGGAGCTGCTTGGCGTGGACGGATCACCGCAGGATCTTCAGCGATGCCATCGGATCAGCGTGAAGCAGAAGAACGCTACACACCCTCGCATGGTCATCTTTAATCAAAGTCAACATTCTGAGGGCACAGGGGGAAAGGAGATTAAGGTCCAGAGCCAGTCCATTCTATTAGTCTGGGACCTGTCTGCTAGGCTGAGGGAAAACCGCCAGCAGTCCATTCTATTAGTCTGGGACCTGTCTGCTAGGCTGAGGGAAAACCGCCAGCAGTCCATTCTATTAGTCTGGGACCTGTCTGCTAGGCTGAGGGAAAACCGCCAGCAGTCCATTCTATTAGTCTGGGACCTGTCTGCTAGGCTGAGGGAAAACCGCCAGCAGTCCATTCTATTAGTCTGGGACCTGTCTGCTAGGCTGAGGGAAAACCGCCAGCAGTCCATTCTATTAGTCTGGGACCTGTCTGCTAGGCTGAGGGAAAACCGCCAGCAATTCATTCCGATCAGACAGTCACTGGAGTAGAAATGAATTAACTCTCAACTCCGATTCCCAACAGTACTGCGGGTATGGAAGGGAACACAGATAATGGAGTTCACACGTGCTGATGAAACCCTTAACATTGTAGGAAACATTTCCAGTTGAAAGAGAGCTCAGTGCACTGAGGAGAGGCAGAAGCAGATAAAACGGATAAGCACACTAGGCTACATACAGCGATGCCCAAGACCAGTTTATAGTAAATTGAGACAATATTCCTTCCCCCTCCCATCAATACAATCTCGACTCTATTGTCCCCAAGTAACTGTTATTCTATAGGAAGTAACTGTTCTTCTGTAGGAAGTAATGCTAAAATTAGCCGATGCCAATGACTGACATGGACAACGAAAAGACAGTATAAAAGAGGAAATATAGCATGTAAGTCAATAATTGTCATAATTGTTCCATGGATGTGTGTGTGTGTGGGCAAGAGGGTGTGAGTGGGTATATGTGTCTGCATATGAATGGGAGAGTGAAGGAGGGTGAATATGCATACGTGTAGGAGGGCAAGAAAGAAGGGGTGTGCGGAGCTTTTAAAGTTTATTGAAGTGCAGTCGCAAAAACCATCAAGCGCTATGATGAATTGGCTCTCATGAGGACCGCCACAGGAAAGGAAGAACCAGAGTTACCTGTGCTGCAGAAGATAAGTTCATTAGAGCTACCAGCCTCAGAAATTTAAGCCCAAGTAACAGAAACATCTCAACATCAACTGTTCAGAGGAGACTGCGTGAATCAGGCCTTCATGGACGAATTGCTGCAAAGAAACCACTATTAAAGGACACCAATAAGAAGAAGAGACTTGCTTGGGCCAAGAAACATGAACAATGGACATTAGACTGGTGGAAATCTGTCTTTTAGTCTGATGAGTCAAAATTTGAGATTTTTGGTTCCAACCGCCGTGTCCTTGTGAGACGCAGAGTAGGTGAACGGATGATGTGTGGTTCCAAACCGTGAAGCATGGAGGAGGAGGTGTGATGGTGCTTTGCTGGTGACACTGTTAGTGATTTATTTAGAATTCAAGGCACACTTAACTAGCATGGCTACCACAGTATTCTGCAGCGATACGCCATCCCATCTGGTTTGCAGAGTAATGGGGAGTAATGGAGAGGAATGGAGTTCTGCATCAGATGACCTGGCCTCCACAATCACTCGACCTCAACTCAATTGAGATGGTTTGGGATGAGTAGGACAGCAGAGTGAATGAAAAGCAGCCAACAAGTGCTCAGCATATGTGGTAACACCTTCAAGACTGTTGCAAAAGCATTCCAGGTGCATTCCAGGTGAGGCTGGTTGAGAGAATGCCAAGACTGTGCAAAGCAGTCATCAGGGCAAAGGGTGGCTACTTTGAAGAATCTAAAATCTATTTTGATTTGTTTAACACTTTTTTGGTTACTGCATGATTACTACATGATTTCATACATGTTATTTCATAGTTTTGATGTCTTCACTATTATTCTACAATGTAGAAAATAGAAAAATAAAGAAAAACCCTTGAATGAGTAGGTGCGTCCAAACTTTTGACTAGTACTGTATTTTAATTTTTTTATTTCACCTTTATTTAACCAGGTAGGCTAGTTGAGAACAAGTTCTCATTTGCAACTGCGACCTGGCCAAGATAAAGCATAGCAGTGTGAACAGACAACACAGAGTTACACATGGAGTAAACAATTAACAAGTCAATAACACAGTAGAAAAAAAGGGGAGTCTATATACATTGTGTGCAAAAGGCATGAGGAGGTAGGCGAATAATTACAATTTTGCAGATTAACACTGGAGTGATAAATGATCAGATGGTCATGTACAGGTAGAGGTATTGGTATGCAAAAGAGCAGAAAAGTAAATAAATAAAAACAGTATGGGGATGAGGTAGGTAAAAATGGGTGGGCTATTTACCGATAGACTATGTACAGCTGCAGCGATCGGTTAGCTGCTCAGATAGCAGATGTTTGAAGTTGGTGAGGGATATAAAAGTCTCCAACTTCAGCGATTTTTGCAATTCGTTCCAGTCACAGGCAGCAGAGAACTGGAACGAAAGGCGGCCAAATGAGGTGTTGGCTTTAGGGATGATCAGTGACATACACCTGCTGGAGCGCGTGCTATGGATGGGTGTTGCCATCGTGACCAGTGAACTGAGATAAGGCGGCGCTTTACCTAGCATGGACTTGTAGATGACCTGGAGCCAGTGGGTCTGGCGACGAATATGTAGCGAGGGCCAGCCGACTAGAGCATACAAGTCGCAGTGGTGGGTGGTATAAGGTGCTTTAGGGACAAAACTGTGATAAACTGCATCCAGTTTGCTGAGTAGAGTGTTGGAAGCAATTTTGTAGATGACATCGCCGAAGTCGAGGATCGGTAGGATAGTCAGTTTTACTAGGGTAAGTTTGGCGGCGTGAGTGAAGGAGGCTTTGTTGCGGAATAGAAAGCCGACGCTTGATTTGAATTTCGATTGGAGATGTTTGATATGAGTCTGGAAGGAGAGTTTACAGTCTAGCCAGACACCTAGTTACTTATAGATGTCCACATATTCAAGGTCGGAACCATCCAGGGTGGTGATGCTGGTCAGGTGTGCGGGTGCAAGCAGCGAACGGTTGAAAAGCATGCATTTGGTTTTACTAGCATTTAAGAGCAGTTGGAGGCCACGAAAGGAGTGTTGTATGGCTTTGAAGCTTGTTTGGAGGTTAGATAGCACAGTGTCCAAGGACGGGCCGGAAGTATATAGAATGGTGTCGTCTGCGTAGAGGTGGATCAGGGAATCGCCCGCAGCAAGAGCAACATAATTGATATATACAGAGAAAAGAGTCGGCCCGAGAATTGAGCCCTGTGGCACCCCCATAGAAACTGCCAGAGGACCGGACAGCATGCCCTCCGATTTGACACACTGAACTCTGTCTGCAAAGTAATTGGTGAACCAGGCAAGGCAGTCATCCGAAAAAACGAGGCTACTGAGTCTGCCGATAAGAATATGGTGATTGACAGAGTCGAAAGCCTTGGCAAGGTCGATGAAGATGGCTGCACAGTACTGTCTTTTATCGATGGCGGTTATGATATCGTTTAGTACCTTGAGCGTGGCTGAGGTGCACCCGCGACCGGCTCGGAAACCAGATTGCACAGCGGAGAAGGTACGGTGGGATTCGAGATGGTCAGTGACCTGTTTGTTGACTTGGCTTTCGAAGACCTTAGATAGGCAGGGCAGGATGGATATAGGTCTGTAACAGTTTGGGTCCAGGGTGTCTCCCCCTTTGAAGAGGGGGATGACTACGGCAGCTTTCCAATCCTTGGGGATCTCAGACGAGGGGTTGCGACAATGGCGGCGGATAGTTTCAGAAATAGAGGGTCCAGATTGTCTAGCACAGCTGATTTGTACAGGTCCAGGTTTTGCAGCTCTTTCAGAACATCTGCTATCTGGATTTGGGTAAAGGAGAACCTGGAGAGGCTTGGGCGAGTAGCTGGGGGGGGCGGAGCTGTTGGCCGAGGTTGGAGTAGCCAGGCGGAAGGCATGGCCAGCCGTTGAGAAATGCTTGTTGAAGTTTTCGATAATCATGGATTTATCGGTGGTGACCGTGTTACCTAGCCTCAGTGCAGTGGGCAGCTGGGAGGAGGTGCTCTTGTTCTCCATGGACTTCACAGTGTCCCAGAACTTTTTGGAGTTGGATCTACAGGATGCAAACTTCTGCCTGAAGAAGCTGGCCTTAGCTTTCCTGACTGACTGTGTGTATTGGTTCCTGACTTCCCTGAACAGTTGCATATCGCGGGGACTATTCGATGCTATTGCAGTCCGCCACAGGATGTTTTTGTGCTGGTCGAGGGCAGTCAGGTCTGGAGTGAACCAAGGACTATATCTGTTCTTAGTTCTGCATTTTTTGAACGGGGCATGCTTATCTAAAATGGTGAGGAAGTTACTTTTATAGAATGACCAGGCATCCTCAACTGACGGGATGAGGTCAATGTCCTTCCAGGATACCCGGGCCAGGTCGATTAGAAAGGCCTGCTCACAGAAGTGTTTTAGGGAGCGTTTGACAGTGATGAGGGGTGGTCGTTTGACTGCGGCTCCGTAGCGGATACAGGCAATGAGGCAGTGATCGCTGAGATCCTGGTTGAAGACAGCGGAGGTGTCATCAATCTACACACAATACCTCATAATGGCAAAGCAAAAACAGGTTTTTAGAAAAACAGAAAAAGTATTCAGAGACTCGAAATTGAGCTCAGGTGCATTTCCATTGATCATCCTTGAGATGTTTCTACAACTTGTCCACCTGTGGTACATTCAGTTGCTTGGACATTATTTGGAAAAGCACACACCTGCTATATAAGGTCCCATAGTTGACTGTGCATGTCAGAGCAAAAACCAAGCCATGAGGTCGAAGGAATTGTCCGTGGAGCTCCGAGACAGGATTGTGTCGAGGCACAGATCTGGAGAAGGGTACCAAAAAAGGTCTTCAGCATTGAAGGTCCCCAAGAACACATTGCCTCCATCATTCTTAAATGGAAGATGTTTGGAACCACCAAGACTCTTCCCAGAGGGAGGTGACCAAGAACCCAATGGTCACTCTGACAGAGCTCCAGAGTTCCTCTGTGGAAATGGGAGAACCTTCCAGAAGGACAACCATCCCTACAGCACTCCACCAATCAGGCCTTTAAGGTAGAGTGGCCAGCCTGTAAAAGGCACATGACAGCCCGCTTGGGATTTGCCAAAAGGCACCTAAATGACTCTCAGACCATGAGAAACAAGATTCTCTGATCTGATGAAACCAAGAATGAACTCTTTGGCCTGAATGCCAAGCGTCATGTATGGGGGAAACCTGGCACCATCCGTACAGTGAAGTATGGTGGTGGCAGCAGCATCATGCTGTGAGGATGTTTTTCAGTGGCAGGGACTGGGAGACTTGTCAGGATCGAGGGAAAGATTAATGGAGCAAAGTACAGAGAGATTCTTAATGAGAACCAAATGCAGAGCACCCAGGACCTCAGACTGGGGTGAAGGTTCACCTTCCAACAGGACAACGACCCTAAGCACATAGCCAAGACAACGCAGGAGTGGCTTAAGGACAAGTCTCTGAATGTCCTTGAGTGGCCCAGTCAGAGCCCAGACTTGAACCCGATTGAACATCTCTGGAGAGACCTGAAAATAGCTGTACAGCGACGCTCCCCATCCAACCTGACAGAGCTTGAGAGGATCTGCAAATGGGAGAACCTCCCCAAATAGAGGTGTGTCAAGCTTGTCGCTTTATACCCCAAAATAATCAAGGCTGTAATCGCTTCAACAAAGTACTGAGTAAAGGGTCTGAATTAGAGGTTGCATATAATCAATACGGTGCCTGTTAATTTATCATCGAATCACAGCCAACTTCGCCAAACGGGGGATGATTTAAAAAAAAAACTAATTTGTGAAAAAAGCACAACTGTTGAATGAAAGTACCTAACCATAAACATCAATGCCTTTCTTAAAATCAATACACAAAAGCATATTTTTTAAACCTGTATATTTAGTTAACAGAAATTCATGTTAGCAGGCAATATTAACTAGGGAAATTGTGTCACTTCTCTTGCGTTCATTGCACGCAGAGTCAGGATATATGCAACAGTTTGGGCCGCCTGGCTCGTTGCAAACTAATTTGCCAGAATTTTACACAATTATGACATAACATTGAAGGTTGTGGATTGTAACAGCATTATTTAGACATTAGGTTGCCACCAATTCGATAAAATACGGAAGGGTTCTGTACTTCACTGAAAGAATAAACGTTTTGTTTTCGAAATTATAGTTTCTGGATTTTACCATATTAATGACCAAAGGCTCGTATTTCAGTGTTTATTATATTTAAGTCTATGATTTGATATTTGATAGACCAGTCTGACTGAGCGGTGGTAGGCAGCAGCAGGCTCGTAAGTATTCATTTAAACTTCACTGCGTTTGCCCGCAGCTCTTAGCAATGCTTGAATCACAGCGCTGTTTGACTTCAAGCCTATCAACTCCTGAGATTAGGCTGGCAATACTAAAGTGCCTATTATACCATCCAATAGTCAAAGGTATATGAAATACGTGAGGTATAGAGAGAAATAGTCGACATGTCATAATTCCTATAATAACTACAACCTAAAACTTCTTAACTGGGAATGTTGAAGAACTGGGAATATTGAACCACTAGCTTTCACATGTTCTGAGCAAGGAAATTAAACATTAGCTTTTTTACATTGCACATATTGCCCTTTTACTTTCTTCTCCAACAATGTGTTTTTGCATTATTTAAACAACATTCTGCATGTTTCATTATTTATTTGAGACTAAATAGATTTTATGTATGTATTATATTAAGTTCAAAATAAAAGTGTTCATTGTTCATTCAGTATTGTTGTAATTGTCATTATTACAAATATATATATATACAATTGAAGTCGGAAGTTTACATACACTGTTTACAGACAGATTATTTCACTTATAATTCATTGTATCATAATTCCAGTGGGTCAGAAGTTTACATACACTAAGTTGACTGTGCCTTTAAAAAATGTGGAAAATTCCAGAAAATCATTTGAGTCAATTGGAGGTGTACCTGTGGATGTATTTCAAGGCCTACCTTCAAACTCAGTGCCTCAGTCAAGTCCTTAGAAAAAAATGGTAAACCTCCACAAGTCTGGTTCATCCTTGGGAGCAATTTCCAAACGCCTGAAGGTACCACGTCCATCTGTACAAACAATAGTACGCAAGTATAAACACCAGGAGACCACGCAGCCGTCATACCGCTCAGGAAGAAGACGCGTTCTGTCTCCTAGAGATGAACGTACATTGGTGCGAAAAGTGTAAATCACTCCCAGAACAACAACAAAGGTCCTTGTGAGATGCTGGAGGAAACAGGTACAAAAGTATCTGTATCCACAGTAAAACGAGTCTTATATCGACATAACCTGAAAGGCCGCTCAGCAAGGAAGAAGCCACTGCTCCAAAACCGCCATAAAAAAGCTAGTCTATGGTTTGCAACTGCACATGGGGACAAAGATTGTACTTTTTGGAGAAATGTCCTCTGGTCTGGTGATACAAAAATAGAACTGTTTGGCCATAAAGACCATCGTTATGTTTGGAGGAAAAAGGGGGAAGCTTGCAAGCCGAAGAACACCATTCCAACCTTGAAGCAGTATCATGTTGTGGGGGTGCTTTGCTGCAGGAAGGACTGGTGCACTTCACAAAGTAGATGGCATCATGAGGAAAGAAAATGATGTGGATATATTGAAGCAACATCTCAAGACATCAGTCAGGAAGTTAAAGATTGGTCGCAAATGGGTTTTCCAAATGGACAATGACCCCAAGCATACTTCCAAAGTTGTGGCAAAATGGCTTAAGGACAACAAAGTCAAGGTATTGGAGTGACCATCACAAAGCCCTGACCTCAATCCCAAGACCCAAGTCAAACAATTTAAAGGCAATGCTATCAGATACTAATTGAGTGTAAGTCAAAGTCAAACGACACCGCTGGTTCTGCTCACACTGCCCTACCCTGTGCTCTGACCTCTTTCTCCCCTCTCTCTCCAGATGAAATCTCGCGTCTTGTGACGGCCGGCCGCCCTACAACCTGCCCGCTTGACCCTATCCCCTCCTCTCTTCTCCAGACCATTTCCGGAGACCTCCTCCCTTACCTCACCTCGCTCATCAACTCATCCCTGACCGCTGGCTACGTCCCTTCCGTCTTCAAGAGAGCGAGAGTTGCACCCCTTCTGAAAAAACCTACACTCGATCCCTCCGATGTCAACAACTACAGACCAGTATCCCTTCTTTCTTTTCTCTCCAAAACTCTTGAACGTGCCGTCCTTGGTCAGCTCTCCCGCTATCTCTCTCAGAATGACCTTCTTGATCCAAATCAGTCAGGTTTCAAGACTAGTCATTCAACTGAGACTGCTCTTCTCTGTATCACGGAGGCGCTCCGCACTGCTAAAGCTAACTCTCTCTCCTCTGCTCTCATCCTTCTAGACCTATCGGCTGCCTTCGATACTGTGAACCATCAGATCCTCCTCTCCACCCTCTCCGAGTTGGGCATCTCCGGCGCGGCCCACGCTTGGATTGCGTCCTACCTGACAGGTCGCTCCTACCAGGTGGCGTGGCGAGAATCCGTCTCCACACCACGTGCTCTCACCACTGGTGTCCCCAGGGCTCTGTTCTAGGCCCTCTCCTATTCTCGCTATACACCAAGTCACTTGGCTCTGTCATAACCTCACATGGTCTCTCCTATCATTGCTATGCAGACGACACACAATTAATCTTCTCCTTTCCCCCTTCTGATGACCAGGTGGCGAATCGCATCTCTGCATGTCTGGCAGACATATCCGTGTGGATGACGGATCACCACCTCAAGCTGAACCTCGGCAAGACGGAGCTGCTCTTCCTCCCGGGGAAGGACTGCCCGTTCCATGATCTCGCCATCACGGTTGACAACTCCATTGTGTCCTCCTCCCAGAGCGCTAAGAACCTTGGCGTGATCCTGGACAACACCCTGTCGTTCTCAACTAACATCAAGGCGGTGGCCCGTTCCTGTAGGTTCATGCTCTACAACATCCGCAGAGTACGACCCTGCCTCACACAGGAAGCGGCGCAGGTCCTAATCCAGGCACTTGTCATCTCCCGTCTGGATTACTGCAACTCGCTGTTGGCTGGGCTCCCTGCCTGTGCCATTAAACCCCTACAACTCATCCAGAACGCCGCAGCCCGTCTGGTGTTCAACCTTCCCAAGTTCTCTCACGTCACCCCGCTCCTCCGCTCCCTCCACTGGCTTCCAGTTGAAGCTCGCATCCGCTACAAGACCATGGTGCTTGCCTACGGAGCTGTGAGGGGAACGGCACCTCAGTACCTCCAGGCTCTGATCAGGCCCTACACCCAAACAAGGGCACTGCGTTCATCCACCTCTGGCCTGCTCGCCTCCCTACCACTGAGGAAGTACAGTTCCCGCTCAGCCCAGTCAAAACTGTTCGCTGCTCTGGCCCCCCAATGGTGGAACAAACTCCCTCACGACGCCAGGACAGCGGAGTCAATCACCACCTTCCGGAGACACCTGAAACCCCACCTCTTTAAGGAATACCTAGGATAGGATAAAGTAATCCCTCTCACCCCCCCTCCCCCTGAAAAGATTTAGATGCACTACTGTTCCACTGGAGGTCATAAGGTGAATGCACCAATTTGTAAGTCGCTCTGGATAAGAGCGTCTGCTAAATGACTTAAATGTTAAATGTATGTAAATGTATGTAAACTTCTGACCCACTGGGAATGTGATGAAATAAATAAAAGCTGAAATAAATCATTCTCTCTAGTATTATTCTGACATTTCACATTCTTAAAATAAAGTGGTGATCCTGGCCTAAGACAGGGAATTTTACTAGGATTAAATGTCAGAAATGGTTTAAACTGAGTTTAAATGTATTTGGCTAAGGTGTATGTAAACTTCCGACTTCAATTGTATATATATTTAAAAAATCAATCATCAATAACCAATAATCAAATCAAATGTATTTATAAAGCCCTTCTTACATCAGCTGATATCTCAAAGTGCTGTACAGAAACCCAGCCTAAAACCCCAAACAGCAAGCAATGCAGGTGTAGAAGCACGGTGGCTAGAAAAAACTCCCTAGAAAGGCCAGAACCTAGGAAGAAACCTAGAGAGGAACCAGGCTATGAGGGGTGTTCAGTCCTCCTCTGGCTGTAATCGGTATCGGTATCAGCGTTGAAAAATCATAATCGGTCGACCTAATCTGAATACTTACAATAGCAGTCAAAGGTTTGGACACACCTACTCAAGAGTTTTTCTTTATTTTGACAATTTTCTACATTGTAGAATAATAGTGAAGACATCAAAACTGTAAAATAACGCATATGGAATCATGTAGTAACCAAAAATGTGTTAAACAAATCAAAATATATTTGATTTTAGCTGTCATCAAGGCAATGGTGGCTACTTTGAAGAATCTCAAATATAAAATATATTTTGATTTGTTTATTTATTTAAGTATATTTCGGTCATGGTCAGCAACTATACAACATGATAAAGATTTCCATATGTTGAGCGTCCAGAGCGTCTTGCTGTAATTGACTGAAGAGCGTCTGCTAAATGACTTAAATGTAAATGTAAATGACACAAGGTTCAGAACTGTCATGATGCACTTATTAAACACCAGCTCAGTATGCCCTCTAGTGGGGAAGCCAGTGTGTGCGTGTGCGTGTGAGTGCATGAACATTGAAAACAGGATTCGGCCTACCTACTGAGATAACATCTCTGAAGATAACCTGAGCGTGCTCACGATGGCTCAGGAGCTGTGGTTGCATGCAAAGCAGCTGCTACTTTCGCTCTAAAAACAGCTCTGTTGATTTCACACCTGATAAGAACATGTGCCATACCTCAGTGAAATACAAACACAGAACCTGTCCCTAAACAACCTTCAAATGTACAACTTAAAAAACATCCACACTTGATAAATTGCTATAAGAATATTGAGTTAAATTTCCTTTTTTTCAAGATAAGCAACGTTAACTAAACGAAACATATAATTGAAGATCAATTCATAATGATGATGATTTTGGACATGAATAGTTCATTGACAGCTGCTGAGTTTTTTTAACTTAATAAAAAAATGACTTGAACTTAACAGCCAAATCCGAGGATGTGGTTAACATCTATGATCTTTTCCGGCATCAAGCATCATAGTTAAGTCCGAGTGGTCTGAAAGGGAAACGTACATTACATCACACCTACATGAATCGGTAATCATTCTAAAAATCAGGAATGACCTTGGTTTGAAGTGCCTGTTGAAATAGAGGGTGGGGAAAGAACAGTTTGGTTATTTGAATGAATAATCTTTGGTGCAAATTGACTGCACAACGCCTGCACCTTGGAGATAAGATCAGACACCCACTCTGGTTTCTCATATCTTGTTAATCATCGACAGAGATCTGATTCTGATGAGAAACATCCAGTTATTGTGGACACCATTCACACCTCCTATTCCGTTTCCTTCAACAACTACAACTGTCAAACAATAATGTTATCAACCATGTTTATCTCAGATATGTTTATAAGGTTATAATTAGGTAAGTCCGCACCACATGCAGTGCCTTCACAACACCTGACTTTTTCAGCCTGAATTTAATATAGATTCAATTGAGATTTTGTGTCACTGGTCTACACACACAAAACCTTTTATAATGTCAAAGTGGAATTCTGTTTTACAAATTTTTACAAATGAATAGAAAATTAAAAGCTGAAATGTCTTGAGTCATAAAGTTTTCAACCCCTTTGTTATGGCAAGCTTAAATAAGTTCAGTAGTAACATTTGATTAACAAGTCACATAAACGTTGCATGGACTCATTCTTTGTGCAATGATGGTGTTTAGAGGTAGAGGAGATTATGTCGAAAGGGAAACTGCTTGTCCTATGGAAACCATCTGATGGAAAGGTCCAAGTGAAACTGTCCACATTCCTTAGTCTCATTCTCTTCATGTCAATTAGATGTATTTTGAATGACTACCTCATCTCTGTACTGCACACATACAATTATATGCAAGGTCCCTCAGTTAAGCTGTGAATTTCAAATACAGATTCAACCACAAAGACCAGGGAGGTTTAACAATGCCTCGCAAACAAGGGCAACTAGCGGTAAATGGTAAAAATAATAATCTAAAGCAGACATGGAATATCCCTTTGATCATGGTGAAGTTATTAATGACACTTTGGATACTGTATCAATACATCCAGTCACGACAAAGATACAGGTGTCCTTCCTAACTCAGTTGCCAGAGAGGAAGGAAACCGCTCAGGAATTTCACCATGAGACAAATGGTGACTTTAAAACAGTTTGAGTGTAATGGCTGTGATATGGAAAAACTGAGGATGGTTACTCCACAATACTAACCTAAATGAAAAGATAGAAGCCTGTATAGAATAAAAATGACTCCAAAACATGCATTAAGTTTGCAATAAGGCACTTAATTAAAACTGCAAAAAATGTGCCAAAGAAATCCAACACAACACATCACTGCGTACCACGATTCATATTTTCAAGCATGTTGGTGGCTGCATCATGTTATGGGTATGCTGGTCATAGGCAAATATTGTACGTACCCAGAAAGAGTCACAGCTGTAATCGCTGCCAAATGTGATTCTAACATCAGTTTGAATTCACTCAGAGGTGTGAATACTTATGTAAATGAGATATTTCTCTATTTCATTTGCAATACATTTGCACAAATTAAAAAATATATGTTCTAATTATGGGGTATTGTGTGTAGATGGGTGAGAAAAAGATATTTGTAATCAATTTTTGAATTCAGGCTGCAACACAACATGAATAAATCATGGGGTATGAATACTTTCTGAAGGCATTGTACATACATAAATACTAGAAAAACTTCCAAGGGTATGTTCCATACGTTTAATGGCAAAATAACTGAGGACTAAATAAAATATTTACAGCAAGTAATGTGTAAACAATTTCTGTACAAAGAAATATACATGCAAAAGTAAAAATAAGTAATTTAACATTCAAAATAACGTAGTATGTATCAAATATGATGAGATTACATCCAGGTTCCCATGTTCGTCGTCCATGTCTGTACAGCTTTACACATGAATAAATAAGAGGACACAAAATGGGACTGTACAGGTTAACAAACACATTCATTGTATCACTGTGACTACTGCCTTGACATAGACATGAAAATCTGATAACCTTTTCAAGCTTAAAAGGAAATACATCTGTTTCGTCCGCCTCTCCAGATCAATTGACTGGCACTTTAAAATCAGTTTGAATTCATACAATGATTAATTCACTGAAAACAGCTCGGTCATGGTCACTCTCAGATAAAGGTTAGGGTAATAGCGCCGCAACGTCCATGCACAATTATTGTAACGTTGGTACAATGTTGTGGGTATTTCCCCCTTCAAACCAAAGGCTCGGCAAAGAATGCTATCCCAAGTTTCAGTGAAACCAAGATGTTGATCATTGCAACACAATGTCTAGCGAAATACATAACTTAAAAAGTCAAACAAACGTACACAGCAATCATCACTTTGTGCACAGCTTGAGAAGTGAAGTTTGAAACGTTAATTAGGTAAGCAGTAACAACAACTCAACGTTCTTACAACGCTAATAAATAAAGCCACTGTGAACCAATGTAAACATCTCTAGGTTCAGCAAGGTTTTCATAACTTAACATGGTACATTATAACACATTTAAAGAGAGTAAAGTACAGTTGACTTTGGTATAGTTACAGAAAATAAAACTAAAACAATGACAAACTGAAAGCATAAGTGCCAAAATCGATTCAAATCTTTTTTCTTATTTTACATTATTTGCAAAACCTGCATTTTAGGTTTAAGATATTAATACTGAACTTAATACGGAAAATAGCAACACAATACATACATCTACTGCAGTACCAGGTACGTACATGCCTTTTTAGATTACGGGTACAACACTTGTCTTCAGAAATAGTTACATACATGTTAAAGCTGCAACATTGCACATGAGAAGTTAACGCAAAATACGAGTGCATTTCTAGAAGTATTTCTGGTAGTGAGGGTTTAAGTATTTTGACTGGCATGAGGAGGAGCTGGTCTCCCTCACACCTCTCTTCCATTGGCAGGACTTACTACTCAGCTAATGAAACAGCGGTTGAGACAAATTCTTCAAAATGAGAATGAAGGCAGGAACACATTATTTACAAAGTAAGGCGGATAGATCAGAAATCTAAAGAGCTTTTCCAATAGTGTTATAGCTTTTTGCTTGTTTATTTATTTCTCTGCTGAGGTCTGACTAAAATTGTACTAACTGTTACAGGTCCATACAATAGCAAGGCCAGAACAAAGCATTTGCCGATTTATTGTATGTTAATCAACCACAACTACAATGAGTTTGGTCTCCAACTGGTTCTAGAAGTAGTGTTCTGAACCAACGACCCTGTGGTGGGTCGGTGGTGCTTTGTTCATATGTCGCATTCATTTTTGTTTTCATTCTTTTTAATAACCTTTGTTTTTGAAAAGGTATATGAATAAAGACTGTTTCTTCACTATACATTTCCTTTACAAAAAGTAATCTCTCATTACAAAAACAATTTTCTTATATTCAACCAAAAGCAACCCGATATTACAGTATCGGTTTGTAATACTTTCCAAACAAGGCTTGCTCTCACTGGCTCTCGAGAAAGCTTTGTTCTCCCTGTTAGTCAAGTTTGAAATACTTTCAAATAGTTTACTTTTGTGCAGGCATATAGCCATCATCCATACAAAGGTGGGGATGGAAGGGAAGTATCTAAATCTCTTGGGGGGGGTATATCTCAGTCACAAATATTCAAAGCCGTCAGCAGACAGCAGCAGCAGGATGCTGGGTAAAATAGTTCTAAGGAAGTGGCGTAGTTGGCTGAGGGAGGATGAGATCATCGTTGTGACTCGGTGGTTTCTGGGTACTGTAGTCCTCTAACCTGCTTATATCTGGTTGAGGAGTCTGCTGTGAAGGAAGGTCTTGATGCTGCCCACGGGCCTAACGTCGTTCTGGTGTTTCCGCCGCTCAATGAAGGAGATGAGTCTGGAGGTGTCGATGCACCCTGGGTGCTGGTTTTGTTGCTGGTGGGAGTCCCACGGCTGCAGCCAGGGCTCCTGAAGGCAATCGGCGGCCGAAGGTCTCCGGTCCGGCTCGCCCTGTAGGAGGAGACCCACAAAGTCCCTAGCCGCCTGGCTCACACCCTGGAAGTAGTCATGGGGGAAGCTGAAGTCCAGACGACAGATGTTCAGGCATGTCTCCTCAGCGCTCTCGTCCAGGAAGGGAGATGCCCCGCTCAATACCACATATGTTACAACCCCCAGGCTCCAGAGGTCAGAAGTCAGGGAGACGGGCTGGCCCAGCACCAGCTCCGGGGCTGAGAACTCTGGGCTGCCCAGTAGAGGGTGGATGTAGTGGCCGCTGTTCAGCTGGACGGCGTCTCCGAAGTCTGTCAGCTTGACCACGGGCTGGGCAGAGTTCTGCTCCACTAACAAGTTCTCAGGCTAAAGGGATACACACCGATACCCACGCACATACACGCAAAGATCGATATGATTAAGAATTTACCCATGATGGGAGTATTAGCTTTGCTTAAGAACAATCAGTTAGCCATCATACAGTACACAATCACATTTAACTCCTGCTCTATATGTCACAGTCTTTGTGACTCACCTTCAAGTCCAAGTGAGCTATCCTCCAGCTATGCAGGTAGTGTAAAGCTTCTAGAATGTCCCTAAGGTACAAGGCCACCTTCTCTTCAGTGAGGTTACCCCAGCTGACTATGTAGTCCAGGAGACGGCCTTGATCAGCCCTGCAGACACAAAGCACCAGAGCACCAGAGAGAGACATTAGCCCACCGATATGGTAGATGTACAAGAGGGCTGCTTGAACATGATTCAAAAGCACAACACAGTAAATAAATATATACAGTAATATATTGTTCAAAACGGAAACCAATTCTATTTCAATTCAGGAATTATAATTTCCTCAATAATCATAATACATACAGTGTGTATGTCCCAAATGCTATCTATCCCTCTGTAGGGTACTACTTTTGATCAGTTATAGGGAATAGGGTGCCATTTGGGGCCCATCCACAGTTCTTCTAACATACATCTCCAGCACTAGCACGTAGCTGGTGGCTGTCTCGAAGGTGTCCAGCAGGCCGACCAGGTGTGGGTGTTCCAGACACTGTAGTATCCTCAGTTCCTGGAGCACCTGCTCACGCCGCATCAACCGCTTGTTGACATGTTTGGCTGCCACGGCACGCTTGCTCCCACGCTGGTCACAGCGCTTAGCCACTGAGAACCTCCCCCTGCCCAGTTCTGTGACCTCTGTGTAGAAGGACTCAAAGTTGTTCTTCCAGATCACTTCACTCCCATCGTCAGAGGCCTCTGGGAAAACAGAAACATTGAATGTTAAAATGCAAAAGTACTGAAGAATTCATATACTGTGTGTAAGTAGAGTGAATATACTGTATCTCAAAAGTGACTAACCTGAGACTCTGAGGCTGGCGGAGGATGACACGCTGCCCACTACGTTGGTGGCAACACAGGTGTACACCCCGTCATCCTCCACAGACACACCCATGATGAGGAGAGTTGCCTCGCCCGTGTCACTGCAGATGAGAGAAGGGAAGTCACAAGGGAAGTTTCAACAATAGCAACATTTACTTTAATTCAACTACAACAGAACATTGTCTTCCAACAGCTAAGTCATTCTAAAGCATTGCAATGATCCCTGAAGAGTATCTACTAAATGACTAAAATGTCACTTAGAATGTCATCACTGCCGGTGTGTACCTGTAGGTGATGCTGTAGTGTCCGTCGTTGCTCAGAGTGCTGTGGTCAGGTCCTCTCCAGGTGACCGAGGCTTTGGGTCTTCCACAGACCTTACTCCTCAGAGTGACACTCTCCCCCAGGTCACAGGTCACATCACTCAGGGGCAGCAGGAACTCTGGGGGTACTACAGAGGTGACAGACAGACAGAGAACACGTGAGTTTGACTGTGTCACATGCTACAGTTGAAGTCGGAAGTTTACATACACCTTAGCCAAATACGATTAAATAAAAATTTTCACAATTCCTGACATTTAATCCTTGTAAAAATTCCCTGTTTTAGGTCAGTTAGAATTACCACTTTATTTTAAGAATGTGAAATGTTAGAATAATAGTAGAGAGATTTATTTCAGCTTTTATTTCTTTCATCACGTTTCCAGTGGGTCAGAAGTTTACATACACTCAATTAGTATTTGGTAGCATTGCCTTTAAATTGTTTAACTTGGGTCAAACGATTCGGGTAGCCTTCCACAAGCTTCCCAGAATAAGTTGGGTGAATTTTGGCCCATTCCTCCTGACAGAGCTGGTGTAACTGAGTCAGGTAAGTAGGCCTCCTTACTCGCACACGCTTTTTCAGTTCTGCTCACAAATGTTATAGTATGCTTGGGGTCATTGTCCATTTGGAAGACCCATTTGCAACCAAGCTTTAACTTCCTGACTGATGTCTTGAGATGTTGCTTCAATATATCCACGTAATTTTACTCCCTCATGATGCCATATATTTTGTGAAGTGCACCAGTCCCTCCTGCAGCAAAGCACCCCCACAACATGATGCTGCCACCCCCGTGCTTCATGGTTGGGATGGTGTTCTTTGGCTTGCAAGCCTCCCCCTTTTTCCTCCAAACATAACGATGGTCATCATGGCCAAACAGTTCTATTTTTGTTTCATCAGACCAGAGGATATTTCTCCAAAAAGTATGACCTTTGTCCCCATGTGCAGTTGCAAACCGTAGTCTGGCTTTTTTTATGGCAGTTTTGGAGCACTGGCTTCTTCCTTGCTGAGTGGCCTTTCAGGTTATGTCGATATATGACTCGTTTTACTGTGGATATAGATACTTTTGTACCGGTTTCCTCCAGCATCTTCACAAGGTCCTTTGCTGTTCTGGGACTGAACTACGTTCATCTCTAGGAGACAGAACACGTCTCCTTCCTGAGCGGTATGACGACTGCGTGGTCCCATGGTGTTTATACTTACGCACTATTGTTTGTACAGATTAATGTGGTACCTTCAAGTGTTTGGAAATTACTCCCAAGGATGAACCAGACTTGTGGAGGTCCACAATTTTTTTCCTGAGGTCTTGGCTGATTTCTTTTGATTTTCCCATGATGTCAAGCAAAGATGCACTGAGTTTGAAGGTAGGCCTTGAAATACATCCACAGGTACACCTTCAATTGACTCAAATTATGTCAATTAGCCTATCAGAAGCTTCTAAAGCGATGACATAATTTTCTGGAATTTTCCGAGCTGTTTAAAGGCACAGTCAACTTAGTGTATGTAAACTTCTGACCCACTAGAATTGTGATACAGTGAATTATAAGTGAAATAATCTGTCTGTAAACAATTGTTGGAAATATGATGTGTCATGCATAAAGTTGCTGTCCTAACCGACTTGCCAAAACTATAGTTTGTTAACAAGAAATTTGTGGAGTGGTTGAAAAATAAGTTTGAATGACTCCAACCTAAGTGCATGTAAACTTCCTACTTCAACTGTAACTAGCCTTGCGATATACTAGCGTCCTGTCCATTGGGTGTACTTTCTTTTTCAAGCTGCCTCACGCTACAGAAACAGGAGACAGGCTCCTTGCCCTACACACTGCGCTGGCTCGGAGGAGGATACTTACATGCAAACTACACAATCCCACATCTGAGCTACCCAATAGACAATAGAAAACATGCAGTACAATACAAGACAATACAAACTTGTCTTATTGAACCCCTACTATGTGAAAAAATAGATGTTATTAATTTACTGTATAGTAAAGCCCAAGCAAAAGCATTTAAATATATACATACCCTCATAGATGTAGTTGGGGTTTAGAAGCTGAAAGAAAAAATATGAACACAAATGTTTCTTCTCCAAATTAGTTTGACCACACATACATTAAATAATTACAACATGAATCCATTAAATTAGGTTAATGTAGAGGGGCTTTAGATCTTACAGCCATACTGAGGTTAATGTAGAGGGGCTTTAGATATCACAGCCATACTGAGGTTAATGTAGAGGGGCTTTAGATATCACAGCCATACTGAGGTTAATGTAGAGGGGCTTTAGATCTCACAGTCATACTGAGGTTAATGTAGAGGGGCTTTAGATCTCACAGCCATACTGAGGTTAATGTAGAGGGGCTTTAGATCTTACAGCCATACTGAGGTTAATGTAGAGGGGCTTTAGATCTCACAGCCATACTGAGGTTAATGTAGAGGGGCTTTAGATCTCACAGCCATACTGAGGTTAATGTAGAGGGGCTTTAGATCTCACAGCCATACTGAGGTTAATGTAGAGGGGCTTTAGATCTTACAGCCATACTGAGGTTAATGTAGAGGGGCTTTAGATCTCACAGCCATACTGAGGTTAATGTAGAGGGGCTTTAGATATCACAGCCATACTGAGGTTAATGTAGAGGGGCTTTAGATCTCACAGTCATACTGAGGTTAATGTAGAGGGGCTTTAGATCTCACAGCCATACTGAGGTTAATGTAGAGGGTCTTTAAGACTTACAGCCATACTGAGGTTAATGTAGAGGGGCTTTAGATCTCACAGCCATACTGAGGTTAATGTAGAGGGGCTTTAGATCTCACAGCCATACTGAGGTTAATGTAGAGGGGCTTTAGATCTCACAGCCATACTGAGGTTAATGTTGAGGGGCTTTAGATCTCACAGCCATACCGAGGTTAATGTAGAGGGGCTTTAAGTCTTACAGCCATACCGAGGTTAATGTAGAGGGGCTTTAAGTCTTACAGCCATACAGGTGATTATCAAATCAACTCTACCTTTACAGAAACTTTATTAGTCAGACAGTCTTGAGACTTGCGATAGCCGTTTTCCATCTTATTTTCCTTCCTGGTCTCCTTGTCTCTCTTCTCAGACTTTCTCCTGATGCGGAGTGCTGTGTGCCACGAGGATGACTTTCTGCTCCAGACAAGAGAACGAGAAAGAAAGGAGAAAAAAGAGAGAGAGAAAGAAAAAGGAAGAAAGGAAGAGAAAAGTTTAACTTGTGACTTCTACATCTTTGTCTACCGTTTCACTTTTATGATTGCAGAGCTCATGATGTGAAAATGGAAATGTCTTTGGGATGATTAAGCTTTTCATTAATTCATTCAAGTTGGTACATGGAGTAGCAGCAGTGTCGGTCTCTTACTTGATGGTTCCTTCGGGGAGGTCGGGGATGATGGTGGAGGTGTGACCCAGTACGTAGCCGGGGATCCAGCCCTCGGCGGCAGGGCCCTGCTCGGTGGCAGCCCGGAACACCAGGAACATGTTCTGCTGATTGGAGGCCAGCATCTGGACCACCTCACCCTGGGAAACACTGATCTCATCCTCCTTCAGGGCCACGTAGTCCTGGGTCACCAGCATGGTGCTGATGCTGCTGCTGCTACTGCTTTCACTCTGGAGGAGGGGGAGGCAGGGGTGGATGAGAGAGAGAGAGACAGACAGGCAGACAGACAGAATTATGTGATAATGACTCTAAAAGACTAAATAAATTCAAATGTTACTGATTTGACAGCACATGAGCATCATGTTGTTCAGCTGTTTATATGCTAGAGCTCATACACAAAGAAGGACTAATTTCAAAGTAGAGTGACATCTGATTCCTACATATCTCATAACTAGACCTTCTCATTTGTAGAAGCGAAGACAAAGTATCCAGAAGTCAGAGAGACAGAGTAGAGTTAACATGGAGTGGGTGTCTCTCAAAGACATTGAGAGTAGAGTGGAAACAGTTTCAGGAGAGAGAGCCTGAAATAAAGTTTGAAGTGAGGCCAAATGCATTTGGTGCGAGTCAAATGTATTCAGGGGCAAGGCAAGGAGAGAACGGGAACAAGGATGTGTCATCAGTCCCACAGAACCAAGACAGAAACGAAGCAGCAAGGTCAGAGCAAGAGCTAAGAGAAAACAGGAGAGACGGCAAACGTTTCTTTTTACATCAGAGCTCCTCTCCTTGCAGGCAGGTGAAGTCAAATATTAATCTTCCATTATATCAGCATTCATTTGCATTTAACCCAGTAAATGCCTCGATGGTTTTTCAGATCAGACCACAATAGCCTGAAGCAAAGGGACAGCAAAAACTCAGGTCATGTCTAGAAAATGTTAGAGCCAAGACAGAGCTGGGTGTGTGAAGTTAGGGAAGCAGAGGCAGAGAGTCATACTGGAAACACTTACCAAGGGAGAGGAGAGGACACCAACATACAGTACAGCAAGCTGAGTTACTGCAGCAGTTAGCTGCTGTACCAACCAAAAACACACTGTTAGTAGAGTCTGAAAGACAGCAGGAAGGATGAAAACTCACACAAATAGGCAAGTTAGTGTACTTAGATAGTTTAGTATGCACTTGTGGTTCAGATGACCCAGGAGAACTTCTGGTCAGCCAGTAAGTTTAGTAGGGACTAAGCCGGACAGAAGCTTGGGACTTGAGTAGGGCTCTTACCCCGTTGCTCTGCATGGACTGTACGGACTGCTCACTGGTGGAGGAGCATGTGCTCATGCGGTCTATATCCTTGCTGTGGGTAGAGTGGCGGTGGCTGTGGCTCTCCCTGTGGCCCAGGGTCGAGTCTCCACTATCACTGTGGTAGGAGAAGGAGCCAGGTCGGCTAGCTGGGGAGGCTGGGACCGCGGTGGACCAGAAAAAGGAGCCTTTCTGGGCTGGGCTGCCCGGGATGAATTCCTCCTTTATGGGACAGGTCAGTGGAGAGACCGTCCCTACCCGAGGCTTGGCAAGATTCAGAGGGGCCACAGCCAGCCGTGGGATGGGAGTCTGAGGGTCCTCCCCAGGGTAGCTCTCCTTGAAGCTGCCCTCAGCAACGCCAAAGGACTTGCCATTGCTGTTGTTGCTGGTTCTGCTGTGGGGCCGGGGACCCTCCAGCACTCGCATCTTGGGGACATCTTGGGGCCCCAGGTCCCCTCTGCATGGTCAGGAGGGCAGGGGGTCTGGGAGGAGGGGGAGGTGGAGGGGGATTGTCGGGACCACGTACCTGCTGTTCTGTCCGGGCCGTTAGAGCCCGGAGGGTGGTGGACTGGCTGCGGGATACGCGAGGAGGGCTGGGGGATGCGCGAGGGCCGGCGACTCTGGGGGCCACACAGAGAGTTACTCCCAGGGCCAACTGTGGAGCTGCTGCAGCCGCCTCCTGCCAGGCCACTGCTGCTGCTGGGGGCCCCCAGGCCTGGTCCACTTGCACCCACGTGGTTCCTCTGGTACTCTATAGGGGATGTCAGTGCTGGGGGACACAAAGAGAGAGAGAGAGACAGAGAGAAAGAGTCACCTCAGTGGTATGAGTACACACTGTCTAGCTATGAAACAAAAATATAAAAACATTCTTGGCATTTTGCATTTCAATACATCATGCTGTAGTCCATATTATTGTGTTCTAAACACTTATTTTCTCAGAATGTTGATACATTCTATGGAGCGGATGACTACACAGGAAGACAGATGAAACATCGTAATCATCTGGGAGAAGCTAGCATAATATCACTACACAGTTACACAGATGATCCGTGATGTGTCTTTTTTACCATTGAGAAAGTTGCGCTGGCTCTCCAGGATCTGGGTGATCTGGTGGACCCACATCTGGCTGACTCCAGGGTTGGCTGAGTGCATCACGTAGGTCTCCACACCGCCACTGGATGACCGGGAGGTCAGGGTGAACTTACAGGGGTCGTCTGTGCTCTCCTCCAGGCCCAGCCAGCTCACCTGGACACACACACACAAGATACAGGGGAGAGGAGGGGATGTGAGTGTTTTCAGAATCAGACAACTATTCCATTGATTTTGGCCCTTAGGGCAATTACTATCCCAGCAATGTCCACACCCCAAAAATACATCCACTGTAATATGATCTAAGTGGATTGATTAAGGGAGATGATCACGATCGATGCCCCATACCTTGACACTGTTCTTGAAGAGGTATCCCGGCTGGGAGTAGCCTTTCTTCTTGTCCAGGGGCTCACTGAAGATGACGATCTGTTCGAAGAGGAAGACCCTCCTCTCCTTCATCCTTGTGAGTAGCCCCCCGTCCTGATCTGATACCATGAAGGTGTCCTGGAGCAGCAGTCTGCCTTGGGCCACAATCTTGCCCTGAATGGGGGAATACCAATGTATTGCCTGGCTGGTTAAATAAAGGTTTAAGGCCCAATGCAGCCGTTTTATATCCATATCAAATTATTTCTGGGTAAGTACCATACTGTAATAGATTTCCATTCAAATGGGCAAAAGTAGCTTTTAGCAAAACACTATTTCTCATGCAAGAATTTAGCTAAAGTGTCTAGGAGTCATCTAAGTGGGGAGGGGAAAACTAGCTGTTATTGGCAGAGAGGTTTGGAACTCTCTTTGTTATTGGTCTATTAACCAATTTACGCATGGTGATGTCAGCATGGAAAGCCAAAAATCCCACACATGCAAACCTGCTGATTAGAAGGTCCTGTGTAGATTGTATTTTGAATCAGAAACTATCAGGAAATAACTCTAATCAAATTTGTTCACACTTTTACTGTCAGTTTGATATAAAAAAACAGGCAAAACAGAAAACAGAGAGAGAGAGAGAGAGCAAACCCAAGCCCTTCTCCCATTTATCATATGATCCATGTGACTTAACGGTTGAAATCAAATTCAAGTAATCCATTTTGGAAAATTTGTGACCTTCTAAACTGAGCCAGATCGAACTGAAAGACCTCATTCTCTATTCCCTGAAGAAGACAAAGCCCGTGAGTCTTACGTCAAAGCCTTGGAGACGCCCAACGTTCATCATGTCGTTGCATCTTTTGGGCACAACACACATGACCTCCACCGCTTTCTGGGAGAAAGAGAGAAGATAGAAAACACCATTTTAGAGGGAAAGAAAACATAATCACAGCTTTATAACAAGTATAACTTTTAGATAAAAACAAAACCAGACCAATATTAATGCTCGTCCATGTTATTAGGGGTGGAAGGCCATCAAATCAAACCCAGATTGTAGTTCTTACCTCCAGCTCAGTAGTATCTACTGCAGCCTTTTTGGAGAACTTAAGTAAATCCTTCAGCAGGAGCTGGTACTTCATGATGCGCTGCACAGGCTTAATGAGAAGATCAGTGATCTGGAGTCTGTGGCCCAGACGCTGCTTGAACTCCTAAAATATACAGGGAGCCATTAGATTTATTTGCACACAGAAAAAACAAAGGACTGCATAAAAATATAACACAAGGTATGAGAACAGGAAACAATGTGGCTCTTATGATGAAATATGTGCTCCGTTCGAGAGACTGGAATAAACCCACATGCGGGGTATCTGTGGAGGGAGTGTGTGTATTCTTACCTCAAAGTAAGTGTCTATGTACTCAGACACGATGTGCTCTGATTTGGGCTTGTTCTGACAGTACACGATGTACATGTGTAACCGTCGCTCCTAGCAGGAAAACAAGGAAACAAAACAAGGGAAATGGTGAGAAAGTGGTATTATGGTCCTTGGGATGTCCCTACCCCATTTAATTTCACATTTAAATTAGGGGTTAAGGTTAGGGTTTAGCACTAACCTTGTTATGATGTACAGCACAGTGACATCCACTACTGATGGTATATTTTGGCCAATGAAAACCATCAAATCTCTCTTACTTGTTTGACGAACAGGGGAGCCAGCCTATCAGGGTCCTCCAGGCACTTCTCTAGCTCTCCCAGGAAGAAGCTGTGGCCAATCAGAGAAGAGTATTGTGAGAAATACACTAATATAAAAGTAAATCTAATAATAACGCTAGTGCTGTAGGTAGGTCCTATTCTCGTCTTACTCTCTATGCCAGTCGTAGATCTGGTGGATATTCCCAAACACTATCTTGTCTTTTCCCCTCATGTCGTCTGGCACGCCGTCCTCCTTCATTTTGCTGATGTAGCCCTGAAGGGGAGATAAGACATTCAGGTGACCACAGGACTAGACACAGTGCCAAATTCAGCCAATACTATTCCAATGCCCTGTCCACAAACAACCTCTGCCCCTTAGGGCACTTGTGGTGATCTGATATGTATATGTTTAGAGGGCAAGGTGGAGCTGTTACCATATTGCTTATACCTCTTCAGCTCATTTAGATTCATATGGAGAACCTAGGGGTCGTAAGGATTAGGGATTGTTTTGTGGACGGGACCTAGCACTTTGACCAAGTCTAGAACGTGAACAGAGTGTGATGGAGAGGAGTGAGTCAATGATTATGGGCCTACAGTAAAATAAGAAACAAGGTGTTCTCACCTCCACCACTGAACCCAGGTCTCTCACGTAGTCCCTCTCTGTCTCCACCAGCTCCAGTAACACATAGCTGTAGGGAAGAGAGGTGAAGTAAACAATGAGGGGATTGTTTAACTAGACCACCACAGGACAGTTTTATCTGATGGCTCAGGGCATATTGTAGGCTGTGAGACCCTAGAAATAGAATGACTAGAAAGGGCCCTTCACCGGTCCACCCATTACGGCCTCATTGGCTTGAATGAGGGGGACCCTTCTAGTCATTCTATTTCTACGTATGAGACGTTGCGAAGTGAAACTGAACTCACTGGCGTCTCTTGAGGAAACCCGACTTGCGCTCGTCCATCTCATCGATGGGGGAGGAGGAGGACAGGAGGGAGTTGTCAGAGGGGTTGAGGGAGGGGCTGCTGCTGTCCCCTTGTTCCACAGAGAGAGAGCTGGGACGGTCCTCCAGGGACTGATAGAGAGAGAGAGAGAGCTTACTGTATATTCATTGTGCACATGCAGTGAGTAAGCAGAGCTTCTCCATACAATCACTGTGCTAGCAGAGAGAGCAGTGGTGTTGCTGCTATGAGGGTGTGACAAAGTTTGGCAGCATTAATGTGCTATGCCAGGTCTTGTGTCTAGAAACAGTCAGTTGGTGTGGTGACTCAAATGGTTCACAGATGACTGGTGGGCCATGGCACCGTCACACATTCACCCTGGCACCAGACTGGCCTGAGCTGAGCTGGCAGTGCGTGTCTGTGCGTGTGTGTGCGTAAATGACAGCGGTGTGGTAGACAGATGGATAGCTGGGTCTTACCATCTTACTCTTGACCAGCTCCTCGATGGCACTGACCAGCTCAGCTGCACTGGGTGTCTCTGAACTACTGGGTCGGCCCGATAGACGAGAGGCCGCCTACAAGGGAGGGAGAGAGACAGAGGGACAGTGACAGAGAGAGACAGACAGCGACATAGAAAGGAAAGAGAGCGTGAGAGAGAGAGACAGAGAAAGTAGAGAGAGCGTGAGAGAGAGAGACAGAGAAAGTAGAGAGAGCGTGAGAGACAGAGACAGAGAAAGTAGAGAGAGCGTGAGAGAGACAGTGAAAGTAGAGAGAGCGTGAGAGAGAGAGACAGAGAAAGTAGAGAGAGCGTGAGAGAGAGTGACAGAGAAAGTAGAGAGAGCGTGAGAGCGAGAGAGAGAACATGAAAGAAAGAACCAGAGAAAGTAAAGAAAGTGTGAGAGCGAGAAAGAGAGACAGAAAGAGAGAGAGAGGTGTGTATGGTTTAATATTAAAATCAAATCAAATGTTATTTGTCACATGCGCCAAATATAACAGGTGTTATACAGTGAAATGCTTACTTACAAGCCCTTAACCAAAAATATAGTTTTAAGTTAAAAAAAATATTTAAAAAACATTTGGATGGGTGGGTCTTACCATCTTACTCTTTACAGTGATGTTTACAATCTACATTTGATTAATATTTTCAGTAAAGTATTTGTCACTGTATTAAATATGTTTCTACATATTACAGCACATGATGACATCACCGCAACATACATTCATTTCTTAGAGAAGCTCACCATTGACTTGTTTTGACACCGCCCAGCATTCCAAATGGGTGTGGTCTCCCTAATCGGGGCCAAATAAGGGTCTAATGGGGGCCAGGCTAGCATGGAGGATACAGGGGACGAGGTGGGGGTTGGGGTTGGTTGGAGCAAGCTTCTGAGCACTGGCACCACAGTGGAGCATATGACTGAACAATGTACGTGTGCTTTTAAATACTCCATTACAACAGGGGTAAACCAGGCAACAGGCCAGTCACAAGCATAGCTAGTCTGGCTAAACAATAGCAACAGACTAATCAAGGCCAGGTCTTTAAAGGGGTAGTCAGTCAGTTCTAGTCAAACTTCACTAACTACAGCAAATGGAGTATTTGTCACATCCGCAACAATAGTCCTAGAAAAACATAGGGCAGCGAGGGTGAGGAGATAGCATGACAGGATGGATGGGAAGTAAAATAAAGACAGGGCTGGTTGGTTGGGGGAGTGTGACTAGAGCGTAGGCAGTTACATGGAGAGGTACGAGGGTGAGGAGATAGCATGACAGGATGGATGGGAAGTAAAATAAAGACAGGGCTGGTTGGTTGGGGGAGTGTGACTAGAGCGTAGGCAGTTACATGGAGAGGTACGAGGGTGAGGAGATAGCATGACAGGATGGATGGGAAGTCAAATAAAGACTGGGCTGGTTGGTTGGTTGGGGGAGTGTGACTAGAGCGTAGGCAGTTACATGGAGAGGTACGAGGGTGAGGAGATAGCATGACAGGATGGATGGGAAGTAAAATAAAGACAGGGCTGGTTGGTTGGGGGAGTGTGACTAGAGCGTAGGCAGTTACATGGAGAGGTACGAGGGTGAGGAGATAGCATGACAGGATGGATGGGAAGTCAAATAAAGACTGGGCTGGTTGGTTGGTTGGGGGAGTGTGACTAGAGCGTAGGCAGTTACATGGAGAGGTACGAGGGTGAGGAGATAGCATGACAGGATGTATGGCTGGGAAGTAAAATAAAGACTGGGTTGGTTGGTTGGATGTGGGAGTGTGACTAGAGCGTAGGCAGTTACATGGAGAGGTACGAGGGTGAGGAGATAGCATGACAGGATGGATGGATGGGAAGTAAAATAAAGACTGGGTTGGTTGGTTGGATGTGGGAGTGTGACTAGAGCGTAGGCAGTTACATGGAGAGGTACGAGGGTGAGGAGATAGCATGACAGGATGGATGGATGGGAAGTAAAATAAAGACTGGGTTGGTTGGTTGGATGTGGGAGTGTGACTAGAGCGTAGGCAGTTACATGGAGAGGTACGAGGGTGAGGAGATAGCATGACAGGATGGATGGATGGGAAGTAAAATAAAGACTGGGTTGGTTGGTTGGATGTGGGAGTGTGACTAGAGCGTAGGCAGTTACATGGAGAGGTACGGAAACTGAGACAAAACAGAGGCAGAACAAAAATCAACATAATGCTATGGTAAAGTTAAAGCAAAGTTAAGAAGAGAAAATGATATTAGTGTCAAAGAAACGCCTATCGCTCTAGTTACAATAACTGTTCTGTGATGATGAATGAATGAAGCTAAACTGCATAGGTATAAAATATCTACCTTTTCAGACAAACTAGTCTAAAATCAATACATTCATTGATTTACCAATGTTTCTTTTTATTTTCCAAAATATCTTACAGGAAAGATGATTGTCCCCTCTTTGATATACTCTAACTAAACCTCATGGAGGCCTGTTAAGTGTGTGTGTGTGTGTGTATCTGTCTCACCTTGTCGTCCTGAGAGTCAGCCTGCAGCAGGCTGTGTTGTTGGATGGCCATGGGGGGAGGCAGGGGTACAGCATCAGCCCCCTCCTCTCCCTCCTCCTCCCCACAGCTCTGCATCCCAGAGGAGGAGGACTTGGACAGAGTCCCACTGCTCAGCCCCTCGTTCCTCATCCTCTGTAGAGGGACAACGACAACAGAGCTTACAACTACATAGAACACAATCAGCTCAAAAGAAAGGAGAGAAGGAAATTAGTGAGAGATTTAATGTTGAATAGATCATGTAAAAGAGAAAGAAAGGAAGTGATATATGAGTGATAGAGGTGACCAATCGAACGGACCTCCTCGATGGTCTCGTCCTGTGGCGTGGCGGCATTGTCGTCCGAGTCTTTCTGGGAGCCGGCAGAGTCTGCGTTCTTGCTGCGTCCGTCGCGGTTCTTCTTGTGCTTGTGGGCCAGCTTCTTGACGTGTCCATCGGCCTTGCCGCTGCTCAGGCGCCTCACTGGGCTGGTCAGCCACTTCCTCAGCGTGTTGCCCGGTCGCTTGGGCCCTGGGGAGCTGTGGAAGCCCAGGGTGTGGCTGGTGCCAGGCTGGATGGCATCGTTACTGGACACAGACAGGGTGTCTGCAGGCGGAGAGACATGGAGAGAGAGAAAGAGAGAGAGAGAGAGAGGGAGAGAAAGAGAGAGAAGGAGAGGTCAGTCAGTGCACAGTATCTTGGGAATGGATCTGAATTCAGCTATTAAGGTACCAATGAGATTAGTTGCACTTTTGCAAGGTACTTCATTACCTAGGAGGCATAATTCTTTATGTATATATACTCAGACATTCCATTTTAGTACATGATGGTTAGAGTGGAGCATCGCATCCTAACATTGCGTGTCCACCCTTTGCACTGAAGTGTCTATCGATAGATATTCCTCCTATGAAAGTGAACTGGAAGATCCTCATTTTAAAAACCGTGGCATACTCAACATTATATAAAAGTTGCATAAGCTATTCTGTGTGTGTGTGTGTGCGCATCTACTTTAGGCTGAATGCCCACCACCTCCCTCTCCTGTGGTTATATCTCCCCTGAGAGGTGTGGGAGAGGACTTGGCTGAGGCTGTGGGTTTAAATGTGGTGCAGTGTGGGGTGCTTCTGCTGATGTAAACTGAGGGATGCTACTCAGGGTGGATAGATTGCCCAGGTCCCGGCTTCACAGAAATGTTGTATCCTTCAAAAACAGGTTGAGCCAAAGGTTTGTCTATAGGGGCTCGCCTCGTATGTTGACGGAGATGACCGAACTGAACTTCTGATGAATAGATGGATATGTAGTGCATTCTCCATGTGTTTCTTCTGTCTCTGTGTGGCCGGGTTCTTAGCCCACTGACGGCAGTAGAGTAAAGTGACCAGTGAGGTGACCTCTGTGTTCTCAGCGGTTGGTTCTGTCTCTGTGTGGCCGGGTTCTTAGCACACTGACGGCAGTAGAGTAAAGTGACCAGTGAGGTGACCTCTGTGTTCTCAGCGGTTGGCTCTATCTCTCAGTGAACTGAACTCTGTGTTACCAGATCCTCCTACTGATCTGGTCTAATCACAACAGCTTCTGACAGGGCATGATGACCATCCTGGAAGGGTCAGGATTCCCCAACAATGCACCACTCGCTCAGTAAAAATAACATGTACCTACAGTATGCTGCCATGAGAAAAGATGACAGGCCTTTTAAAGAATCTTAGAACTTCTAACACTGAGAAATGAATCAATTCAAAACAACAACATATGACCTGAGAAATCTCTAACAATCCTATACAAATCAGAGTGGGATAGAAGGTGATGGTTCTGAATTGACCCCATGATTATCATGTACTGATCAGGCCTTTGGCATTGACTGATCACACACGCATTTTCTTGCTGATACAAAGATTGAACAGGGTGCTGCTGCACTAGTGCATCGTATATGGTAGAGTGGGTCTCAGCAAGGAGAGAGGAGTGTGTGACTTTTCTTTTTCATTTGTACAGTGAGACTTAGGTCAAAGGGAGGATTCACCCATGGCCATGTCGAAAGGGCTTCTCTTAGCAGCCAAGAGCAATCTCAGGAGATGTTCTCAAGCCAGGCCATGGATGATTTCATGAAGTCTCTACAGCTGTTTTCCTAAAGCCATAGCACAGTAAATTACTTCCATACTGTTTCAAAATGTTGCGCAAACAAGTCAGGCTGAATGGTGCGCCAGATGAAAGACAGTGTATGAATAGAGTTAATAACCTTCCCTTCAGTTCCAGATGTATTTGATACTATGTTGGACTATGTTGTTTTAAGACGTGTTTGAATAGACAGTTGTAATTCATCATTCCAAATGGCACTATATTTGCTACAATCGTTTTGATGTGCATGCAAGGGTGCCATTTTCACAAAATGATTCAAGGTGTCATTTGACTGCTTTATGATGTCACAATAGGTTTTCTGAGATGGTCGGGGGCTGCATTTCATTGGCTCAGGCTCTGATTCTCAGACGGGGTTGGATTGTGACATCATGACAGTCTAATGATGTCAAATGACACTCAAATGATGTCACAATTGGACTGCTGAGGGTGATCTGAGACTGACACTTTCCCAGGCCTTCATTCGTTCCTCAGACACGGTTGGATCAGACTGACACATCTCTAGACCTACAAAGAGCCCAGGAGCAAATAAGCCCAGGATCCATTTGGGGCTACTTCATCCTCACGTTCGGCCTTACTTCTTCTCAAGATGGTGTGCATTGACATTGGCGTGGAGCACTGCAAACTCCCAACCTGGTCCAGAGTTGGCATGGATATGACACCAGACGAGTTGAGACATGTGGTGGAGAGAAAGGAGGAGTACAACACATCCATCCTGGACTCCATAACCATGCCTGAAGTGGACTGCACCATGCTGGTCCTCGGGGGGGCCTTTCTGGTCATCTGCTTGGTTTGCCTGTGGCTCAGCAGGAGGAAGTGGACAAGGCAAGGCCAAGGGAAGGGAGGTCTGCTCCAGTGCCAGGCTAAAGGTGACAGCAACAAGGCTATGCTGATGATGGAGCTTCAGGAGAAGGTCCTGCTGAGGATGGAGGGCATGGAGCAGCGCCTCGACGCCATGGAGGACTTCATCAGGTCAGTCTCAACTCTTAGCCTCATGCGTAACTAAATGATAGGGTGCTTGGAACCGAAAATAGATCATGTCAACTATAGATAAGGGCCAGAACTCACTTCCATATCAGATGAAATTGAAGGTTAAAATGTTCATCTCATAGCAACATGTATTAATAGACCACACTGATTGGTACGTTTTGTCTTGTGCCTTTCTTAGCTGCATGGGGAAGAAGAGGACCATGGAGAAGACAATGTACGGCAAGCAGGAGGCTGCTGGTGACAAGAGCAAAAGGGATGCCCTGCGCTTCTCTGACTGCTCTGACAACTCCAACTAATGTCTCAATACCTCAAGACCTGTTTATGGACACTGCATTTCTTTAAAAATACATTCAACTGATTTGAAAATAAAAGACGTGAAATTGAAAAAACACCTTTCCTCTCCTCTTTTCACTCTGTGGGGAATAGCATTGTATGTAGTTACAGTATATTCTGATAGACACTTCACATGTGGGTCTTTCGTGACAGTGAACATGTGTGTCACAGGGTGGGGTGGATGTGGGGGTTGAGGGGGATCACAGTCCTTAGTTAAAATGGCTTCAGGAGACCTATATATTGTAGTGCAATATCCTGCTGATATAAAGCATGTGTTCACTCTACTCTCGGTCTAACCCAGCTGTGGGAGTCCGAGCCAGAGAGCCTGAGAAGATGAGGTGTTCACACAGCCCTGTACTCTACGTCTGCAGGGGAGAACCGAGGGCTTTCAAGAAACGTATAAATAACTCATAGCAAAATACCATGAAAACCTGACTCCATTTATCAAATGTGTCACAATATTACTGACATAAAGGAAGGAGCCATTACGGGCTGTTTCAGTCATGCTTCAGGGTCCTATCGACCAAGTGGAGCAGTAGAAGGCTAGCAGGACCATGTGTTACAGTAACACTGGATGTGTACAGCAGACTCTGCCAGACACACTAGGCAGACACCTCCAGGCCAGCCCAGCCGTACCCAGCCCCATCCTCCATTCTGAGAGGAGGAAGGAAACAGGCATCAAATCTCCACCTGAACAAACCTAGCCTTCTAGTACACCACAGAGACAGGGCTCAGTGTGTCCCTCCCCACAGGCCCACCTTCCCTCTACTTACCTGAGGGAAGTACACTCATGCCACGGTGCCCAGTAAAACTTTCCTTCCCTCTAATACTGTACAGAGCTGTCGCAAAGTGTATCAGTGTGATTACATTGAAGGAGACCCACAAACAACTTACTCTGTGTCCATATTGTCTCGTCTAGCTGGCTAAAAGGGTACAGTTATAGTATATCTCTCACATTTAAATCAACTGCTTTGAACTCTTCCATTGTCAGCCAGTGGGTTAGTGGCAGGGGGGAAAACTCAGTCTGGTGCACAGTTCTACACATGAGTGTGTATCCACTCCACATATTGAGCAAACAGGACAGAGACATGCAAGGGGCCTGACCCCTGGTGTAACAGCGCTATATAGGTCTGAAGAGCTCTCACAGGCTGCGGGCAGCCCATCAATCACCTCAGAAAGTGGGCTACGGGGTCTCATATACTGTATGAAGGAGAAAGACTGGGACACTAAAACTATTTTCAGTGAACACAACATAACTTCTCTTTTAATATTGTATTTGTATTCATGTATTTTTGTGTGGTTGAGACAAAGATGCCCAAGACCAATATCCCCTCAGGGACAATAATGATTATTTGATCTCACAGTCCTGTCACAGCTACAAAGCAGCATCACTAGCTAAATTTGAAGTGTGTCCTGGGGCAAGATATCATATTGGTTTGATATAATATTGGTTTGAGAGGTTTGCGTGTCCTCGTAGACGTAGACAGTGATTTAACAGAAGATTTAACAGCCTTGACACATTCCTGTCCATTGTTTATTCAGCAGGCTGTAAAATAACCCCAGACATCACAGACATGCCCCCTGTGGGACACTGTTTCTGTGTCCCAAATGGCAACCTTTTCCCTATTTAGTGAACTTCTTTTGACCAGGTAGTGCACTATATCGGGGATAGAGTGCCATTTGGGATGCATTCCGTCTCTGGGTAGTGGGTAGGAAAATAAGCACTGCGGTGACCTCTGTTCTCCCGCTAGGGGTCTTTCATCAGTCACCTCAGTCACTGAGCTCACTACTGCCATCTGTCCCAAACCCGGGCCTGCTGTGATTATGTGAGCCCACTGAGCTAAAGCCCAGGGATTAGGAGACACAATAGGTTCTGGCATGACACATACAGTACGTTCAAACACATGTAAATATGGTATCCCTGTCTGCTTAGTACATTTCAGGTCACTATCAGCAGTATGAGTATGAGACAGAGTGGTGGTGAGGAGTAGGGCTGTCGTCATTTTGGATGATGGTTATTGGCCAGCCAATAATAAACGTTCCAATAGCAAAAAATAAATAATAATAATATTTATTATTATTTATTTTCTAACAACAACAAAAATGATCCTCTCCCCCACTCCTGGCTGCATGTGCTGCCATATAAATAGAACAGGTGTCCCCAATCAAGTCAATGATGGCATAATGGCTGGAATGGCAAACATTGCGAATGTACAGGAAGTTATTAAAGATCGGTGATACTATCAAGAGCAGTGTGCGGTTTCCTTTTCCCTTCAGAATGTACAGGAAGTAAAAGCAGGAAGTGTCCCATGAGCCACATCATTAATTAATATTCTACATTACCATGGAAATGATTGCATCACAATTAGGGCTGTGGCGGTCACGAAATTTCGTCAGCCGTTGATTGTCTTTTTTTACATTTATTTTTTAAATAATTATGTTTATTAATTTCCAATAAAAAAATGTTTTTTAAAAGACAGCAATACAAACAATGACATTGATTGTACTGTTGAATGGGACGGCCAATTTAGAGGACAAAACAAACCTTAACTCACACATACACAAAATAAAACAACATCCTATTAGGTGGTACGTGTATAAGAAGACAGCACATAGTCATTACAAGCAGTGTAGTAAATATTGAGTGGAGTACAGCACAGAGTAGCAGCAGATCCTCAACCCAGTTATGAAGCGGGACTAGCCCATTTATCCAGTATCGGCTGCCATATTTTGTAAAACACTGGACTTCTATTGGAGGTATTGTATCGAATCTTTTCCATATGTATTACATTCCCTAAATCCCGTAACCACATTTCAAAGGTAGGTACAGTCTCCAATTTCCAAAATTGCAATTTAAGCCTTTTGGCTAAGAGAGTACAAAGAGACTGCTTTCCCTTCCTGGTTATTCCCATCAACTGTACCAAACAGAGCGGTCAATGGGTCTGGGGCTAGAACTCTATCAAAGGCTTTAGATAAGTAATCAAAAATGAGAGCCCAGTAAGCATGTAACTTAGGGCATGTCCAGAATAAGTGGATCAACGTCCCCTCATCCTGCTTGCACCTCTCACACAGTGGAGAGGTGTCCGGGAATATTTTATGCAGTTTTACTTTTGAGTAATGTAACCTGTGTATCACCTTAAACTGTACAAGGTTGTGTCTGGCATTCACTGAACTGTGGTTTATATTCCTGAGAGCTTCTACCCAGTCCTCATCTGAGATTTCTGACCCAAGTTCTTGTTCCCAAGCCCTTGTAATGGTGTCTGTGGATACCTCTATGTGGGCCTGTAGCACATCATACAGTCTAGAAACCGACCCTTTTGAATGGGGTTTGACAAGGATCAAGCTATCTAATGTAGGACTATTTGGCTTCATGCCATACTGTGGGATATGTGTCCTTAAGAAATTCCTGATTTGGAGGTATCTGAAAAAATGTGTTGTTGGCATGTTGAACTTTCCCTGTAATTGTTGAAATGAAGCTAACTGACCATCTATGTATAGATTACCAATTGTTGTGAGCCCCATCTCCATCCATTGTGAAAACACTA
The DNA here is from genome assembly GCF_034236695.1 of Oncorhynchus nerka. Classification (NCBI taxonomy): domain Eukaryota; kingdom Metazoa; phylum Chordata; class Actinopteri; order Salmoniformes; family Salmonidae; genus Oncorhynchus; species Oncorhynchus nerka. Next base: position 16,368,658 of record NC_088398.1, on the reverse strand, counting down.
CATCATCCAATGGAAAGCATGACTCAGGCAAATTGGGCTGTCTATGTAAACAGTGGGTATGTTAAGAAAATACCTCATCTGTTTCCAGATCCTAAGAGTATGACAAATGACTGGGTTAGAGTCATAAGTGGATTTTTTCACACATGATGGACTATTAACAAGTGCAGGGAGTGAGGAACGTTGACAGGAGGCCTGCTCAATCAAAAGCCATGAAGGCAAATCATTCTGTCACATCCCAGGTCAACTTTCCCTCCAGAAAGACACAATGTTCAGATTAGCAGCCCAATAATACAGTTTGAAGTGAAGAAGGCCAAAGCCCCCCTCTATCTTGTACTTGCATAAATTCTTCTTTGAAATTCTGGCTGCCTTGTTATCCCATACAAATTGAGTTACTATTGAATCCAGTTTCTTAAAATAGCTTTGTGGTATGAAAGTGGGTTGACATTGGAAGAGGTAACGAAACCTGGGTATGACAACCATTTTAATAGCGTTTATACGACCAACCAAGGAAATAGGCAGAGTTTTCCCCCCCAAAATATATGTTAAGCTGATATATTTTCATGTCCCAATTCGCTTTCAATAGCTGATCAAGGTCTCTTGTCACTACAATGTCAAGGCTTGTGAACTTGTTCTAAACAGGGTAGATTGCAGAAATTGCATATCCACAGGCCGTGATATTGGCATCAACTCACTTTTTTGCCAGTTTATCTTGTAGCCAGAGAAGGAGCCGAATGTGTTTATCAAGTTAAGTAAGGGTGGAATAGAAGTTTTAGGCTTGGACAAAAACAAAAGAACATTGTCTGCATATAGGGAAATTTTGTGCTGTGCGTCTTTTATTTTAACAGAAGCTATATCGGCACATGCCTGAATGCGAGTAGCAAGGGGTTCCATGGCTATAGCAAAGAGAGCAGGTGAAATAGGGCACCCCTGTCGGCACACCTTGAACAGGCGGAATGACTGCAACATTTCCTGATTGGTTACCACGGACGCCATTGGGTGTGCATAAATAATGCTTATCCAATTAATAAATTCCTTTCCAAACCCGAAGTGCTCCAGAACCGACATCATATACTTCCACTCAATCCGATCAAACGCCTTCCCTGCATCAAGAGCTATTACCACTACCTCAACCTTATGATCGTGATACATTACGTTGAAAAGGCGTCTCAAATTGTAGTATATATGTCGGCCCGGGATAAAAACCTGTCTGGTCAGGGTGTATGATGTCGGAAATGTATGTTTTCAATCGGTTTGCCAATATCTTTGTCAACACCTTGTTTTCTATGGGGAGTAACGACACGGGGCGATAAGTCGACATCTCCATGGAATCTATCTTTTTTCAAGATCAATGATATTGTAGCCTCATACAGTGTTTGCGGGAGTTCGGCATTTTCTTTGGATTGTTTAAACATTCGCAACATAAGTGGAGATAGACTGGTGCAGCACTTCTTATAGAATTCTATTACATATCCAACGGGCCCAGGGGCCTTGCTGTTTGGAAATGGTGCTATCGCTGTGTTAAAGTTATCCCTGCATCGAGTGCAGCAGCTGCCCCCCTGTCTAGTTTAGGAAGTTCACATTCAGCGAGAAAGCGTTCCATAGTTTGTGGATCAGTAGCATCATATTTTGATTGGTATAGCTCTGAGTAAAACTGTGCAAAGGATTTATTAATATCCTGCAGATCTGTTACTATTTTACCCTTCTTGTCTTTTATTTTGTGAATAGCTCTAGATGCCTGTACATGCCTTAGTTGTCTTGCTAATAATTTATGTGGTTTGTCACCCAGTTCAAAATAACTTTGTTGCATTCTAGCAAGTAAAGAGCCCACCCGGTTTGAAAGGATGGTATTGTATTCATATTTTAACTTTGTGATCTTCTCAAGGACTTTATACGAGGAATTTATACGAGGAATTCGTCCTAAAAATGTTCTCCTGTTCCCCTAACTCTCTTTCAATTTCTCTCAGCCTAGTATTGGCGCGTTTCTTCCTCTCTGATGTATAAGAAACCTCTAATCACAGCCTTTAGAGATTCCCAAAGGGTGGAGTCGTCAACATCCCCCGTGTCGTTAGTTCCGAGGAAAAAGGCAATCTGCTCCTTCAAATACTGACAAAAAGCCTCATCTTTCAACAGGTATGCGTCTAAGCACCACGGTCGCCGACCTGTTGACATATTGTCGAGTATCAGCACCATGGACAGAGGAGAGTGGTCCGCAATTAGAATAGGGTGATAGGTAACCGACTCAGCTGCTGAAATTAGTTTGGAGTCCAACAAAAAATAGTCAATTGTGGAATATGATTTATGAACTGATGAAAATAAAGAATAATCCCTGTCTGTTGGGTGCGTCAGTCTCCAAATATCGACAATGTTAAGGTTTGTCATCAATGTATTTAGACAGACACTGGCATTTGATTGTTGAAGTGACCATGATAGCTGTTTATCTAAAAGAGGATCTAACGTAGAGTTAAAGTCACCTCCCACAATAACACTTGTATCCGAGATATTTGGTATGTCCTTAATTACCCTTTGAAAAAATCATGGATCATCGAAGTTGGGCCCATATAAATTGACCAAGGTTATTGGTTTCGGATTCAGTGTACCGGCCACAATAATACACCGACCACTAGGATCTAAAATCGAGGATGAGTAAACAAAATGAATGTTTTTCCTTATCAGGATTACTACCCCTCTCGCTTTGCATCAAAGTTAGACTGGTATATCTGACCGATCCAGCCGACTCGTAGCTTGGCCTGAGCGGAGCATTTAATATGAGTTTCTTGAAGAAGCACTATGTCAGCAGCCAGTGATTTAAGATGAGAAAAAAACCTTAGCTCGTTTCACCACATGCCCTAAACCATTACAGTTCCAGCTGACTATCTTTATTCCACCTGGTCTACTCTGTGCTCTGTCACTATGTGTCATTTCTTATTTTAGAGCAAATTGTTGCTGTCATACAAAACCCAGAAGAAAAACGTCCCGCCGTGCGGGAGCTTGTCATGCCACCTGTATTAATAAACGTAAACATAAAACACAGACCCCATCCCCCCTCCCGTCCCTTTACTGAGTGACTTCCCCAAACGAAGCACTCCTTGGCTAACACACAAACCTTAGGGTGTCTAGACATACAGCTTGAACTAACTCGTCGTCTATAGATGCTCCGCATATAAACTAATATTAAATAACTCTTAACTCTCACGTTAGGGGGTGAGTGTCGCTAAAACATGATGTGCTAAACAATGCTATATTAGCCACAACTTCTCACCTATCATATAAGTCCCAATTTCTGATCTTCTGATCGAAAAGACATAGGCAGGAAATTCAAACACATTCCTGGCCTGTATTTGGCCATTTAGCCGGCTGACACAGCCGTTCTGTATCCTCAGCCAGGGAGCTTGCTTGACAAGAACAGATCGGCCTCTTTTGGGTTGTCAAACGTACGTGTTGATCCCTCGACTGTCACCTTAAACCGGGCTGGGAAGAGGAATCCATATCGGATGTTGGTCGCCCTGCATTTGTTGCGTACCTCATCATACTCTTTCCATTGGTTCCTCACCTCCAAGGTAAGATCTGGGTAGAAAGACACCCTGGCTCTGTTGTAGTTAAGGGGGAACCTTTGACTAGCCAGGGGGAACCTTTGACTAGTACAGCCGTACAATGAATGGCCTTGTTGGCCATTCAGGCAACGAAGCCATTCATTGTGGCTTCGTTGCCTGAGATCTGTGTGCGCGGTCGATCAGGATGGCCGTTTTGAAGTGTTCACTCCCCAGCAATGGCAGTATCAGCTCCGAGACAAATTCAGTGGGTTTCCCTTTCTCAGTGTCCTCCTGGATGCCACATATTTGGATGTTCTGGCGTCTTGAATGCAACTCCAGCGTTTCCAGTCGGGCTTTAAGGGTTTTGTTGTCATTTTTTAACATTGCGCACTGTTTCTCTATGTCCTGTAGCCTGGCCTCGTGACCGACTGTTGTCTGCTCAACCTCATGCACCCTTCTCTTAGTTGCCTTCACAGTTTCGGCCAAAGTCCCAATACTCTTTGAGATATCAGTCAACCTTGTGTCCACCTTCTTGCTTAGTGAGTTTATGGCAGCCAGTATGTCACTTTGAGTATGATCTGTGGGGAACTCTTGGAAGCTAGCCTCTTCAGCTAACTCCTCGTGGGTCGGCGACGTTGAAATTGGTTCGTTGTCTGTCTCATTCAAATTATCTTGTTTAGCGCCCCCTTTTTTGTTGCCTTTTCCCTTTGTCATATTTGTTTTGAAGTTATATGTCGTGAGAAGTTAAGATAAATATTAATTTGTTTCAAAATAGAGAGGAGCTCTAGAAAAGCACGTCTACTCCATAGCACGCTCTCTAGCGCCCCTCAGCCACTGGTTGTCAAGCAAATAACTGCTGGTCCCACGGTAATTGACCGTTAATTAACCTAAACACATTTAGCATTTCCTGGCTTCCACACAGAGCCTACAAACCACTGATGCAGACTTCTGGAAGATCTACATTTAATAAATCCATGTAATATAAACTACACCATCACAATAAATGTATGATTTATTTTAGACAGGTCTAAAGAAGAATGTGTGAAGAAAAGTACATTTCAGAGGAACTGAATAGCATATCCTTATGTTAGGTCCTGATCTGGCTATGCCATATGGTTGTGGGCTACATTAGTTTATTTAGCAGACGAGATTTGCCTAGATTTCCATGGCAGGATTTTATAGTATGAAGAATACAATTGAACAAAACTCCCTCCAAACTATTTGAGGGAGTGTAGCACATGCGGCTATTCTGTGTTGACCGGTTAACAAAGAAACAAGTACTCCTATATCTTCAATTTAGAGTTATTACGTAACTTTAGTTGTGATATTTGATTTTTAATACATTCTTAGGCTATATAACGCTAATCTAATGATGGTTTGAAAAAAGTTGCATTAAAAGGCATGAGCTCTGCTTTGTTTGTTTTTTTGCAGGCTGTACACACTTCGTCTCTCCTTCACAATTTGACAAGCACTTGATAATGCCTCAAATTTCCCGGAAGCATCCCCTTTGTGTGGCCGTAATGCCCCCTAAGAAAATACGTGCCTTTTGGGCTGAATATAATAATTGTAATTCCCTTCTCCCTGCGTGCCCTGAAGCAACTCTCACTCACATTGCTCTCCTTCACCTCATCGGGTCTTTTTCACAACTGTGCGCATCCTTATCCAATTCCGAGGCGCATATTGAATATATTGGACGAACTGTCCACATTTACTTTTCGTCAGCCAATGAGATGAGTAGGCCTAACAAACAACAAAAGCACTAGCCTATTGTCAATCTACTATCCCCCATAGTACAATAGTTGACCTATTCTATTTTTGGGGCTGCAGGTAGCCTAGTGGTTAGAGCGTTGGGCAAGTACTCGAAAGGTTGCTGGATATGCTATGGGATAGGTTACATAAGGTGTGGGACTTTAATTTGATAAAGTTGCAAAAAAAAGGTATGCATTGTTTCTTGCCTTACGCTGGGCATCATTCACAAGTGATAGTCTCATATTGTCACCCATCAGACTGTTCTTGATTTAGTCTTGTCTTTACATATACTAAATAATCTGTGTGAAATTTGTTTTGATTTAGAATAGACCATTATCATGCACCTGTCTCGAAACGGGAGCAGAAAAAAATACATGTCATTTATGCACTTAAATAGCAAATGGAAGACGCTTTTCCCGTGGTTCCTGTTGTTAAGAGAAGCATTGTGCTTAATATTAGGAAAGTTGAGAAATAAATATAGCAGACCTAGCCTATCGAATGCTGATGGGATCCTCCTCTTTTTAATAGAGCCCATCACTCTGTTTTCTCGGGCAATTGCGTAGCCTATATAAATGTTGCGCAACATGAGCTCATGGGCTCTCATGAAGTGTTTGATTAAATTTTCGATTAAATTTCCATTGAGTTCAGAGTGATTAGAGCTTGGAGAAGCTTATTTACCGTGAATAAAAAGGTACGTGGAATTTGACTGCCTTCATGATTCATGACCGTCGGTGTAGAGGTAATATTGTCACCATAACAGCCCTAATCACAATACAAGGCAGCCATTGCGAGTGTACCCATGAGTTTGCCAGAGTTAGCGGTTCCAAGCATGTTTTATTGAATCTATTTCTACGTTAGCTATTTCTACATTTGCTGCAAGAAGCAGCAAAGTTTCATCATGTTAATTGTTAATTATCCATGTTATCGCGGAAACGGACTCAACCACAAGAATGCCTGGCAGTCCCATCTCTCTCCCGTGTTCGTTCCACAAAACCAAAAAACTCATGATTTAAAAAAACAGTTAATTAAGACCAATATTTTATTCTCACGACGGTCTTCATCCATAACCGTTGATTACACGGTTATAAGGTAATTGTGCCAGCCCTAGTGAGGAGACGTGTGGCACAGTCCAAGCCAATCAGAGAGTGGTGGCTCACTGTCCTCACTGTCACAAATGGATTAAGATGCATGGCCCACTTCCTGGGAAACCAACCAAGGCTCATCAGACATAGGACAGGAGGGCACACAGGCCAAGCCAGCTGTGTGATGGACTGTGATATGCAGTGGGTGATACTGTGTGTGTCTGTCTGTTCTCCTCATGTCTACAATAATAAGAATATCCCCAGAGGGATGTATCATCACAAAGCAAGGATCAATCAGCCGGCTAACTGTTGATCAGAAAGCTATGGGTTATTGATCATGTCAAGTTATTCATAACATTTCAATTTCAAGTCAATCTTTCTCTATGAGCTATACGAACTATGGAGTTTTTAAGATGATTCAGGAAAGTAAGCTGGCTAACTTTTTGATCCTGGTGAATGGGCGAGGTGGAGGATAGGGTTTGGACAGCACTGGGGTGTTCGCTCCGTCAACAGGTAGTAACATGGCTGATTCAGTCAGTCAGTCAGTCAGCCAGCCAGCCTGCTTGCCTTCCTGCCGGTCTGTCTGTCTGTCTGGTTGTCTGTGTCTGTCCCACATGTGACTCAGAAGCTCTTAATCTAATCCAAAGCGTACCAGCTTTAATACGGTATTTCAATCATTTTTATGCACCCATATAATCCACTCCATAAACACGCATTCAATCAATATAATAGGCTATGGTACTTATCCCCCAGGCTGTCACATACAATACAGACGTTATTGTTGATATGTACTCTACATATCAAGGCTGTGAAAAAAGGTATGCTAAAGGTATGCTAAAGGTATGCTGCAAAACAATAATTAAATGTATTGCTTGATTATACCAATGATCACAACAATAACAATCCATAACAACGTTGGAGCCTGTTCTACACCATTAATGGACTGGAACACTTAAAGGACGGGTTCTATATAGGTCCTACACAGTATCATTACGTACCCAAATCCAGCAGCCAGAATTTGCAGTTTTCCGAGGGTCCTGCTTGAGAACTCATATGGTACAGAGGACTAACAGCAAAAATAGACCGTATTCCATTTGCCATGGCAACCTGCCAAGGTACTATTCAACTTCTCACACCGTTTAAAATCCAATTCCTCAAAATAATGATATAAAACAGATAAAGAATCATGTAGTTGAAGAAAAAGCTATAGGAAGCAGCTGTATCCTCTAGCTCAGATGAGATCAGTCTGCTGTGTTTGTGGGATTGGATCTGCTCTCTCTTCTCCACTGTCCCAGAGAGTGGGCTGTTGTGCTGTGAGGGCAAGCCTTCTCTGTCCCAAAGGAACATTCAGAATCAGAAGGCACACTTTAACGTAAAACCCCTAGTAGAAGCTCCAGAACTCAAACAGCATGCGCTCAGCTTCCACAAGCATTATGTACTGTAGAAATGTAGCATCTTTAGTAGCAGCTTTAATTCCAGCACAGTTGCAATGTCCTTATTTAAGCTAAGCTCAAAACACTTAAATTAGTTTTATTGCTGCCAAAAACAATGCACAAAGAGAACTTTCAGCAGTGTGACTGTCTGTAGCTGCTAAGGTGCCTCTCATACATTTGTACAGTCAGATCTCAATCTACCTTGCAGTGCATACAGGGTTGGAGGAGTAAAACAGGCAGCCCACACAAAGCTCTCCCTGTTCAACTGTATGCTTTTTCATCAGGATCTCTGGGCACTAACCACAGAGCCTGTTTCCTGTAAGAACCAAACACACACACATACATGTGTGCAACGTGCACAACACAAGCACGCGGAACACACACACACGTGCGCCACACCAAAAAAGCTAAGGCCTCCCTGGTACCTTCGAGAAGGTAACCGTTTTAAGCTGAATCAGCAACTGAAGGGAGGTGTTGCTGCTGTCTCTTTAGCACATTTTAGAAATACGCTGAACTTATTGATGGTCCCTATTCCCCCTACTGTACACTTCGGTCCACACTGCTCTAGCTGTGGATAGTCATAGTGCCATTTCCTAGTCCAGGGATCCTCAACTACATTCAGCCGCGTGCCAATTTTTTCTTGGGCAGATGGTCAGGGGGCCAGAGCGTGATAAAAAAAAATACATATATTTACACTGCAGATGGACCGCAAGAAGCCTAGACAGAAATAATACTTGTCAAAAATACGAAACATCATTTTAAACCTTGATTACATTTGGGAACATTGTCCTGCGTAGGGTGCCGTCTTTCAGATGGGATGTTAAAAACGGTGTCCTGACCATGTTTCATGGCTAAATTCCCAACCTGGCCACATTCCATCATGACCACCTAATCATCCTCCTCATTCGTAATTGGCATATATCCCTTCTCACCTCTCCACCTGATAGCTGATGTGTGGTGAGCGTTGTGGCACAAAATGGCCGCCATGCATCACTGAGGTGGGTGCTACACATTGATGGTGGATGAGGGGAGTTTCCTCCTACTATTTAAAGCGCTTTGAGTACCTCAGTTGGTAGAAAAGTGCTATATAGATCCAATCAATTATTATGAATTATTATTATTTGGATACGATCGCAAAATCTCTCTATTGTGCGTGGGAATACCTGGAAACAGATTTCCAAAATCTTGGAGCTGATTTTCTGGTGTTTTTACAGTCTTTTATGTCCAACAATGAAAATTATATGTATATAAATATACATATATCTTTTTTTTAAACTCAGAACACTAGGGGGCAAATAAAACCATCCGAGGGCAGACAGTTGGGGAACTCTGTCCTAGTCCATGGTCCTAAAGTTGGAAAATACAAAAATAGCCAAAAAGCAGTAACTTAGTCTAATTCAGTTTACAAACTTAATTGCAAGAACACCACAGGAGTCACATCAACAGCATTTTCTGAGAACTTGTAGGATTTACACAAGCTATGACATCTACTAACTCACCACAGGCAACCAGCCAGCAAGGGCTTTGTTCTAAATCCAAGGGATGGAGAATGTAATGAGGAAAAACAATGAATGAATAGTCTTCCTGTGAGTTAGTGAGACACATCCATCCATCCCCTTCTACAACTCCCAGACGTTTACCAGGGCAAACCTCCTGCTCACAGGCTGCACTCATTCTGGCCCAGCCATGCATCTGGGTGACAGCACCAGTCGGGGGTAGGAAGAGGAGAACTCCCCGATCTACCCCCAAACCGTCCACTGCCCTGAGAAAAAGGCCTAGGCCAACATGCTCTGCTTCATGGACAAAGCACCACAAAGAAAAAGGGAGCACCAAGGACAGGTTCATCCTCCTAGTTCTAAAAGAGCCCTGCTGAGGGGAGTCTTTAGCAGTTTGTAGTTTTATCAGTCTGCATAACAATTCACTGCTGCGTGGGTATAAGAACGGACCATCTAAGAAGTTCTGATGCTCAGGAAAAAGTACACGTGAAACTTGAAGGTAGTAGAATAGTAAAGACCTGGATGGGAAATCCTTTAGTTTGTTATTAGTTAGAGAAAACCATCCAAGTGTGTAACATGCATCAAACACTACCTGGTTTAAGCCAATAGAAATATAGGATTCCCCACTCCCCTATAAAATGATGAAGAGCCTAATGTTTAGGAAACCATGGATTTTTAACATTTAACGAGGCAAGTCAGTTAAGAAGAAATTCTTATTTATAATGACGGCCTACCGGAGAACAGTGGGTTAACTGGTCTAGGAACAGTGGGTTAACTGCCTTGTTCAGACGCAGAACGATAGATTTGGACCTTGTCAGCTAGGAGATTCGATCCAGCAACCTTTCAGTTACAGGCCCAACACTCTAACCACTAGGCTACCTGCCACCTCAGGTAGCCTTGTGCCGCACCATGGAAACCACCAGTATACAGGACACAAACATCACCTCTATCTTATTACAGACAGGACAGGAGGAGGGCGGGCCATCTGACAGGAACAAAGCTTGACTGAGTGACTCAGTCATGACAGAACAGAAGCTCCAAGTGCCACCCAGGTTTCTTTGACCTCATCCCCTGGGGTCTGGAATGGGATCAGGTCATGGAGCTCAAAAACGACTTCTCCTTTGAAGAAAAAAATGAACAAAAATGCATGTGTTTTTTATTGGACAAGTTCAGGTAGTCTCTACCTGTTTCAGTCAGTTATCTTCTGTTTGATGCCTGACGAATATGAACCATGAGAGGCCATGTACAGACCAGTGACAGGCCATGTATGCATGTATGAATTCCCACAGAATAATGTAGATGGTAATCCACAATATGTTTTCCACAGCAGCACGTGAGTCATCAACAGCTCTCGACAGACTGTAAACCAGGGAGCACCTGGAATCCTTCACTGGCTGCAAGTACACACTCACCCACTAGAAACCCCATGGGACCAAGGTGCCTGTGTATACTTGTGTGTATAACACAACCCAACCAAGCCGCACTGCTTCTTGACACAACGCACATCCAACCCGGAAGCCAGCCGCACTAATGTGTCGGAGGAAACACTGTACACCTAGCGACTTGGTCAGCGTGCACTGCGCCCAGCCCGCCACAGGAGTGCGCGATGAGACAAGGATATCCCTCCCGGCCAAACCCTCCCTAAACCTCCTGGTCGCGGCCGGCTGCGGCAGAGCCTGGGCTCGAACCCAGCATCTCTGGTGGCACAGTTAGCACTGCGATGCAGTGCCTTAGACCACTGTGCCATCCGGGAGATCTCAGACATTCTTTTTTACTTTTGCTGAACATATAATTTGATATCCATATGATCCATATGATGTGTGCATGTCATCTTTTCCTCTACTGCATTCCAGGTGCCTCACAACAGCAAGGCTGACAGTGTGTCTGTGTATCTGTGTCTGTGTCTGTGTCTCTGTGTCTGTGTATCTGTGTATCTGTGTGTGTTCCAGCCTTCTCAGTCCCAACATCAAGGCCTACCTTTGTGGTGGTGGTTGAATAGTCCTTCCATCTCTATACTGGAGCGTGAGTGAGCGATGCAGAGCATGGCACAGGGTACTATGCCCTCCTGGGCAGGGGAGCGGTCCGTGGTCCTCACCAGGCACCAGTCTGGCTTGTCATGAAGCCTCTCCAGCACCTCTACCGTCTGACCCCTCCGTACAGTCAGCTCAGAGCTGCTGCCATTACTAGCCACAAAGTCATGGATGACCACGGTCAGCTCACAGCCACCAGAGAGCTGAAGCGAGGGAGGGATGGAGAGGGAGAGAGAGAGGGAGGGATGGAGAGAGAGAGAGAGGGAGGGATGGAGTGGGAGAGAGAGAGGTAGGGATGGAGAGGGAGAGAGAGAGAGAGGGAGGGATGAGAGGGAGGGAGAGAGAGGGGGAGTGAGGGAGAGAGAGAGGGGGTGGGATGGAGAGAGAGAGGGAGGGATGGAGAGGGGAGAGAGAGAGAGAGGGAGGGATGAGAGGGAGGGAGAGAGAGGGGGAGTGAGGGAGAGAGAGAGGGGGTGGGATGGAGAGAGAGAGGGAGGGATGGAGAGGGAGAGAGAGAGAGAGGGAGGGATGAGAGGGAGGGAGAGAGGGGGAGTGAGGGAGAGAGAGAGGGGGTGGGATGGAGAGAGAGAGGGAGGGATAGAGAGGGAGAGAGAGAGAGAGGGAGGGATGAGAGGGAGGGAGAGAGAGGGGGAGTGAGGGAGAGAGAGAGGGGTGGGATGGAGAGAGAGAGGGAGAGAGAGGGAGAGAGAGAGAGGGGGAGTGAGGGCGAGAGAGAGGGGTGGGATGGAGAGAGAGAGGGAGAGAGAGAGGGGGAGTGAGGGAGAGAGAGAGGGGGTGGGATGGAGAGAGAGAGGGAGAGAGTGGGAGAGAGAGAGAGAGAGAGAGGGGGAGTGAGGGCGAGAGAGTATGTCAGATTTACTATAAACATTACATGACATAAAATAATAGTTTGAGGTTATGAAGAAACAGCCTAAATTTATTGATGTTTAGGAGCAGTATCATAATGAGGGTGTGAAATATAACTACATGTCATTAAATGGTGAGATTCTCAGGATGTACTAATCAGCAATAGCGAGTCTATTATTAGCATGTCAACAACTGAGTTCTTATATGGGTTTGAAGGTCCCCAAGTCCCCCTGAGAACTTCTGATTTACCACTTGTCAGTCATTCCGTTTCCCCAGACCCAGTCTCAGTCACAAGGCTAGAATAAGAGCTTATTCTGATGGCCATTAGAATGTGCCATCAGCACAGTGCAGGCTCCAAACCAACCACATACTGTAGCTACTGTAGCTCAACTGTACTGAGTTGTACTGTAAACATGTCGTTCTGGTGAGTCACTAGACTCACATTCAGATGCCTCAACATGACTCAAGAAACGCTCTGGCATTCTAAAGCAGTAGATGCAGGGGAAAAACACGACCATTAAAGTGCCATATATGCCATTAAAATATATATTGAGGGATATATACAAGGGAAATCAGTTACAGGAGAATGACGATCACCCTCGGCAGTTCCACACTGACAACACGTTCTTCAAATGACTATCAAATCAAACCAATTACAGACTCCAACCAACATCCCACCGACATGGCTAGTTAGTAACTGCTAGAGATCCATACATACCCATTGGTAGTGAGGCAAAGCCAGCGAGTTCAAAAGCTGAGCCACCGGACCTGAGTTTTTATTGTTCTCCATGATTCTGTCCTCTGTCCTCTTTTCCTTCATACTCTGATGCTCCTGATGCTGAATCTAATCCATCGACGCGACACAAGGTTAATTAACACTGAACCACACTGACCTGAGGTAACACGCAGGCCCACCTACTCTCATATCCCTCTGCCCGATCGCCCTACGATGGTATCTAGGTACTATATACCAGAGCCAAAGCACTCCCTTCCTTGTCTACTGTACCAGCTGTGCCTTCTCCAAGGAGAGGCTGGAGATATGACACTGACACAGAGAGTGGTACAGCTAGTGGGAGGCTGACACACTCGTTGACGCGTCGCCGACACACAACTCGGCTCTGTCATTGCCTCTCACAGATCTCACAACACCAGGCGAAGACGCAGAGAGCGAAGAGAAAGAAAGACAGAGAGCGAGGCAGAGAAAGGGGGGGAGAAAGTAAAAAAAGAGAGCGAGAAAGAGAGAGAGTTGACTGTGAGTGATTGTTCCCTGCATTAAAGGAACCACGGCCCATTAGTGTACATGAGAAGACACATGGAATCTCCCTCCTCACCTCTCCGTGACCTTGACTGACCTTCTCTGTGTTGTTTTCTGTACCCTGACAGAACCAGAGCTACACTGTGTCAGGAAGGACACATACAGAAAGGGACATACTATGCATGTCTTCCAAATGTCACCATATTCATTTTGCTGTGCATTATTTTTGACCAGGAGTGCACTATAAAGGGAATAGGGTAGCATTTGGGACTCAACCACTGTGGCTAAGTCAAATTGAACCTAATTCCTTGATTTAGGAGCATAGCTGCATAGATCATAATAACTGCAAGTCCAGCTTTGGCAGGGAAACATGGTCCCTAAAGAGGCGGAGTGTTTGTGTGAGAGAATATAGCTCTGACTGTGAGTAGGAGTGATGTCCTTCTGTGCTGTTATTGCCTGATAAAATCACACTGTTCCTTCCTGAAGAAGGACCATGTTTCTCATCATCTCTGAGATGGAAAGGAAAAGTCTAACGAAAGTTTGGTTTTCAGACAGTCCCTTATCAGTCAACAGGTTCACAGGAAGCCAGTCCAAATTAAAATGATGTCTTGAAATATTAAATTCAAATGGACTTGTCTGGTTGCGGTCTCTCCTAAAAATGACCGGATTTAGAGGCTACAGTTTGAAATGCTGTTGAAAAGACGTCTCTAGAGTCTAACGTGTCAAGTGATACTGTGAAGACCTCCGCTGTTCCACAACAGAGACCAACAGCCACCGTTGGTGAAGCCCTAAACTGCAGGGATTGTAGAAGCAGACCATTGTCTTACATCAGACAGAAGACTGAAGTAAAGACTCCGGAGTTGGCAACGTGCTGTATTTGAATGGCGTAGCTGTTGGAAGGCAATGGGCAGCCTATGATGACTCACCTTGTCGCTGTCCAGTGTGTTCTGAGAGGTACGGGAGGCGATAGAGATGGTGTCTGGCTGACTGCTGGCATCACCCTGGCTGTCCAGGTCCTCTCCATGACTACAGAGGAGGAAGATGTCAAACAAAATAGGGCGGGGCAGCTCTCACAATCATAAACTGTTGGGGCACTTTCATGTTAGTTTGTGCTGCGGAATTGACAGAACAATAACTGTAATGTATAAAACCAATGTCCAATGCAGTCGGTCCTGTATGGTCTGTAAGAAAGGCTGTGAGAAGTGATGAGGTTGATACAAGGTGCAGTACTGTACTGTACCTTCTGCCTTTGTGTTTGACTGTGCTGGCCTTGGGGATGTGAATAGGCTCCTTCAGGGCTCCTCTCAGGTGGATGGTACGCTCCTGGATCACCTCCCGGATGTGTTTGATCCAGTCCTGCTTGTTCTCTATGCTGGACGCCTGAGGGGACAGACGGACGGACGGTCAAGACAGACTGGCGGGCAGAAAGATCTCAGTCCACACATTCCCGATATTTCGACACTATCTATGATGCAACACTAACTGTATGCTCTGAGCTGTGTCAATACAGTGAACCCTGATGCCTTCATTGATAGAAATGATCTAAATGCTTACTATTTTTACCAGAGTACATGGACAGAACACACAAAGGACATTCCGTCATGTTCCTTTCATTCAGTAAGACCCTTTCAATCGATTACAGTATGTTTCACTGGCATCATAACCAGTCATTTCCGAGGAGCCATTTAAAGGCCCCTTCAGGGCTGTGTGAATGATGTGAATGCGTGGACACATAATTAGCATATGACTCACTCATGTCTTCATTGGAACTATGCAACAATAATCAAGAGTATGCTGCTGTTATATAACGGACAGATTAAGATCTGCCATAATATAATATGTATAATATATACACTACCGTTCAAAGGTTTGGGGTCACGTAGAAATGTAATTGTTTTTGAAAATACATTTTTTTGCCCATTAAAATAACATCAAATTGATCAGAAATACAGTGTAGACATTGTTAATGTTGTAAATGATTATTGTAGCTGGAAACGACCAATTTTTTATGGAATATCTACATAGGCGTACAGAGGCCCATTATCTGCAACCATCACTCCTGTATTCCAATGGCACGTTGTGTTAGCTAATCCAAGTTCTTTGTTTCTGGCCATTTTGAGCCTGTAATCAAACCCACAAATGCTGATGCTCCAGATACTCAGCTAGTCTAAAGGCCACTTTAATCACCACCACAGTTTTCAGCTGTGCTAACATAATTGCAAAAGTATTTTCTAATGATCAATTAGCCATTTAAAATTATAAACTTGGATTAGCTAACACAACGTGCCATTGGAACACAGGAGTGATGGTTGATGATAATGGGCCATTTCCAGCTACAATTGTCATTTACAACATTAACAATGTCTACACTGTATTTCTGATCAATTTGATGTTATTTTAATGGGCAAAAAATGTGCTTTTCTTTCAAAAACAAGGACATTTCTAAGTGACCCCAAACTTTTGAACGGTAGTGTACATAGCGTGTGTGTGTGTGTGTGTGTGTGTGTGTGTGTGTGTGTGCGTGCGTGCGTGCCATGACTCACAACGCATCAACACACATATATGTCTCTAAGTGCATGAACTGTTATGCCAATCATCAAACTCGAACACATACTGTAGGCCTGGTAAAGCCCACTCAAAGAAATAGTTTTGGGCGGAATTGTAGTGGGTTGAACATAAATCTTTAAAACTCACAGTAACACCCACTTAAGGAAATACGTTTTGGGCAAAAGTGGGAGTAAATATATACATATTCATTGCGCTTGATTGTTTGCTGGGTTACTGTTAAGTCATAATGTACCAGTTACCTTGAGCACCATCTTGTTGTCTGAGCTGGGGGTCCTCCCAACCCAGAGAGCAAACTTACAAGGATCCCCCTCCACATGTTCTGTGACACCCAGCTCTGAAGTCTTGGAGCAGAGACAACACAAAAACAGAGTTAGAGAAAGAACAGGAGAGAAATAGAGTAAATATAGGGTTGATAAAAAAGTATTGACTTGTGACCCCCCAATGGTGGAACAAACTCCCTCACGACGCCAGGACAGCGGAGTCAATCACCACCTTCCGGAGACACCTGAAACCCCACCTCTTTAAGGAATACCTAGGATAGGATAAAGTAATCCCTCTCACCCCTCCCCCCCTTAAAAGATTTAGATGCACTACTGTTCCACTGGATGTCATAAGGTGAATGCACCAATTTGTAAGTCGCTCTGGATAAGAGCGTCTGCTAAATGACTTAAATGTAAATGTAAAAATGTAAGATCGGCGCAGGCAACTCTTTTCCGTAAATCATTCATTGATGTGAATGGGAGACTTTAATTTAAGTTAAGCATGCTGATCTCAAGTCTGAGTTCCAGCCATTGTGATGAGAGAGTGGACAGGTTGTGCTTACAAAGAGCTTGCTCTTGTAGAGGTACTTGTTGCGTCCGTTAGAGTCCTTGACCTCCTTGCTGAAGACCAGGGACATCTCAAATAGGAACAAGTGGCGCTCGCGTCCCTTACGGATCAGAGTCTTGGGATCCCACACCTGGAAGGACTCCTGCAGGATCAGCTCTCCTTGGGAGTCAATATTCCCATCGAACCCTGGAGGGGGGAAGAGGAGAAGGAAGAGAGGGGACTGTCAAGTCACTTGATTCAAATCATTTCTAAACCTACAGCTGAAGTTGGATGTTTACATACACTTAGGTTGGAGTCATTAAAACTAGTTTTTCAACCACTCCACAAACTTCTTGTTAACAAACTATAGTTTTGGCAAGTCGGTTAGGACATCTACTTTGTGCATGACACACATATTTTTTCCAACAATTGTTTAGACAGATTATTTCACTTATAATTCACTGTATCACAATTCCAGTGGGTCAGAAGTTAACATACACTAAGTTGACTGTGCCTTTAAACAGCTTGGAAAATTCCAGAAAATGATGTTATGGCTTTAGAAGCTTCTGATAGGCTAATTGACATAATTTGAGTCAATTGGAGATGTACCTGTGGATGTATTTCAAGTTCTACCTTCAAACTCAGTGCCTCTTTGCTTGACATCATGGGAAAATCAAAAGAAATCAGCCAAGACCTCAGAAAAAAAATTGTAGACCCCCACAAGTCTGGTTCATCCTTGGGAGCAATTTCCAAACTCCTGAAGGTACCACATTAATCTGTACAAACAATAGTACGCAAGTATAAACATCATGGGACCACGCAGCCGTCATACTGCTCAGGAAGGAGATGCATTCTGTCTCCTAGAGATGAAGGTACTTTGGTGCAAAAAGTGCAAATCATTCCCAGAACAACGGCAAAAGACCTTGTGAAGATGCTGGAGGGAACAGGTACAAAAGTATCTATATTCACAGTAAAACGTGTCCTATATCGACATAACCTGAAAGGCCGCTCAGCAAGGAAGAAGCCAATGCACCAAAACCGCAATAAAAAAGCCAGACTACGGTTTGCAACTGCACATGGGGACAAAGATCGTACTTTCTGGAGAAATGTCCTCTGGTCTGGTGAAACAGAAATAGCCCAGCCCTGCTTCACTAGGAGCTAAAAGGAATGTCCAGTAAGTCAAGGCCTAGTCCTCCTACCACAGATAAAAGGGGAAACCCTTAGTTAGTTCTAAGTATATTTGCTCCTACCGTCCATCATGCTGAGGTGCATGGCGTCGTTGGCTCTCTTGGGGACACTGAGCATCACCTCCAGACCATCCTTGATCTCCCCCTTCCCCTCCTCACAGCAGGTCAGCAGCTCCTGAAGAGGAAATGCAAACACACACACACACACAAACACAGTGAGAGAGAGAGAGAGAGAGAGAGAGAGAGAGAGAGAGAGAGAGAGAGCTTAACAAACACAAATCTCCAGTTGCATTTCATAAACCACAAGGTCCAACAAAAGATAAAGGCTGTAATGGATTGTGTTCCATGTAAGATGCAGTTAGCTTCCAACACTGTAGCTTTGTTGACAACTAGCGATGTGATGTACAATAAACACGATCATTGTACAAGCTAGACTACAGAGGGTGAGAGAACAAAGGGCGCACCAGAACCTGCTGTGCTGTATGCTACATAATTATTACAGAGAGTCGTCTAGCTACTGTTTCTATTTGGCCAGTGTACAGTACCTTGAGAAGCAGCTGATACTTGGTTATTCTCTGGACAGGCTTGATGAGGTATGAGGATATGGAGTTGGCCAGCCGGTGCCTCTGTTGAATTTCCTGGAAACCAAAAGTCAGAGACGTCTTAAAGGGCACAGAGACGCCGAGGCAGCAGTCGCCAGCGTAACCCTGCTCCTAGACCTAGACAGACAGCACTGATGGAGGATGGAGATACCCCTCTCCTCAGAGCTGGAGGTCACTGACAGCAACCTAAGGTCAATCTTCTGTGAGTAGGTTTCATCTACCCCTCTTCCTCCCAACTGTACTACCACCACAACTCATGTTAAGTTCAGCCTCACTGCCAAACACCCAGAAATCACCCGGATAAGCCAGATTTGGAGGCTACCGTCATAACTGATATACCAGCATAATATTGCTTCCTTGTATTTATTCAAAACTATTAGCATAAACAGTACTTCAAAGGATCTGATTCAAAAGACCACATAATAAGACCACGCAGAATTTGATTAGTGGTTCAACATTTGATGTATTAAGTATTTATAGAATGCCTAAGTTGGTACTCATCTACACGTACATCAAAATAGGGCCCTGCATGCTCCAGAATGAGCTGGGTAGAGTCTGGTTTGTTCTTGCAGTAGTTCACATACATCTGGAACTTATCTGCCTGCAAAATGGACACACAACTGTTAAGAGACACAATATTCCCGCAACATCTCAGCCATGTCAACCTATGTCAGTGTTGTAAGCTGGCTTGTCCAAACAGTGAGACACTCACCCAGGTGACAAAGCAATGACCCACGTCCTCAGGTAGCTGTTCGTATTTCTCCAACTCCTTCAGGAAGATGCTGTACAGAAAGAGAGAATCAGGATCTTATTCACCACGAACTGAACAGAACTAAACGGGGCAACACGAGGAGGGCCTACCTGAACTTGTCCAATAAGAAATGCTTGTTTTCATTATTATTTATGGTGTGTACTAATAAATAGGACCCAGGTTGAGTTACTATAGACCAGTCTTAGGTTGATTGAGCCACTCCAGTGCATCTACAAGGCAAGGGGAGTCCGGTGTGGGTAACTCCAGTACAGAACACTAACTTGTGGTGGAACTCGTAGAGGTCCAACATGTTGCCAAAGATGATGTGCTCTTTGTTGACGATGCCTGGAGGGATCTCCTCAACACCACTGGTCATCTCCCACAGGTAGGTCTGGAAACCACACAGAGAACAACACATCATCTTTACCTGCTTGTATTCCTGACTTCTCACATTTCTACAACCAGAAAAAAAACAGATGACAAACTAAAACTAAACCAGATCAATCCAGCATACCTTTTGCATTGCCCTTGGGCCTTGGCTTACATACTGTTTTCCTTTCTTGACGGACTCTATACAGGGGCCACTGTATAGAGTCCGTCAGTAAACGAGTGTGAATGTGTCACAGGTTGAATGGAGTGGCGGTTTCTCAGTACTTACATCTGTACACTCCCGCAGGTCTCTGACGTAGGCCTTCTCTGTCTGAATGAGCTCTGCCATTATGAACCTGGGGACAAAAACATTCAACTTCTGGGAACTGCAGCAGAGAGAAAGAGAGACTGTCTTGTGTTTTGGTCTGTTTTGTGTGGGTCAGGGGCATAGACAAATGTCCCATGTGACATGATATTCTACGTCCCAAATGGCACCCTATTTCCTATATAGTGCACTACCTTTGACTAAGGCTCTGGTCAAAAGAAGTGCACTATTTAGTGAATCAGGAGCCATTTGGGATGCACACAGACAGCACAGTAAAACCCCAGAAAAATATTGTTATATTGTCAAATACAACAGATAGGTGCAGTGAAATGTGTTGTTTTTATTTAAATTAAATTTTGCATGGCCTAAATGCAACATCAAACATCAAAGTCCCAAAAGGAAAGGGCAACTAAATTACAAGTAGCTCACTTTTTCAACCGCCTCATTACTTCAATAGCCTTCCAGTGGCTCTGAATTTGAAGTTAAATACAGTACGTCATACTTTAAAAACATCTGAATATTATTTATAAGATATCATGAAAATATCTTAAATGAAATAAATGGTAAGTGTTAGACAATACTAATGTTAATTACTGCAGTATGAATATGTTAAAAATGTCTGTTATCCGGTGAAAACGTTCCTGTCTGGTATTCCCACCTGCCAGTGCTTTTAATAACAACGGTGCTTCTCCACCACACTGTGTAACCACTGTGTATGTGAATGTGTTATTAACAGTGATGCTTCTCCACCACACTGTGTAACCACTGTGTATGTGAATGTGTTATTAACAGTGATGCTTCTCCACCACACTGTGTAACCACTGTGTATGTGAATGTGTTAATAACAGTGATGCTTCTCCACCACACTGTGTAACCACTGTGTATGTGTTAATAACAATGATGCTTCTCCACCACACTGTGTAACCACTGTGTATGTGTTAATAACAATGATGCTTCTCCACCACACTGTGTAACCACTGTGTATGTGAATGTGTTAATAACAGTGATGCTTCTCCACCACACTGTGTAACCACTGTGTATGTGTTAATAACAATGATGCTTCTCCACCAAACTGTGTAACCACTGTGTATGTGAATGTGTTAATAACAGTGATGCTTCTCCACCACACTGTGTAACCACTGTGTATGTGAATGTGTTAATAACAGTGATGCTTCTCCACCACACTGTGTAACCACTGTGTATGTGTTAATAACAATGATGCTTCTCCACCAAACTGTGTAACCACTGTGTATGTGAATGTGTTAATAACAATGATGCTTCTCCACCACACTGTGTAACCACTGTGTATGTGAATGTGTTAATAACAATGATGCTTCTCCACCACACTGTGTAACCACTGTGTATGTGAATGTGTTAATAACAATGATGCTTCTCCACCACACTGTGTAACCACTGTGTATGTGAATGTGTTAATAACAATGATGCTTCTCCACCACACTGTGTAACCACTGTGTATGTGAATGTGTTAATAACAATGATGCTTCTCCACCACACTGTGTAACCACTGTGTATGTGAATGTGTTAATAACAGTGATGCTTCTCCACCACACTGTGTAACCACTGTGTATGTGTTAATAACAATGATGCTTCTCCACCAAACTGTGTAACCACTGTGTATGTGAATGTGTTAATAACAGTGATGCTTCTCCACCACACTGTGTAACCACTGTGTATGTGAATGTGTTAATAACAGTGATGCTTCTCCACCACACTGTGTAACCACTGTGTATGTGTTAATAACAATGATGCTTCTCCACCAAACTGTGTAACCACTGTGTATGTGAATGTGTTAATAACAATGATGCTTCTCCACCACACTGTGTAACCACTGTGTATGTGAATGTGTTAATAACAATGATGCTTCTCCACCACACTGTGTAACCACTGTGTATGTGAATGTGTTAATAACAATGATGCTTCTCCACCACACTGTGTAACCACTGTGTATGTGAATGTGTTAATAACAATGATGCTTCTCCACCACACTGTGTAACCACTGTGTATGTGAATGTGTTAATAACAGTGATGCTTCTCCACCAAACTGTGTAACCACTGTGTATGTGAATGTGTTAATAACAGTGATGCTTCTCCACCAAACTGTGTAACCACTGTGTATGTGAATGTGTTAATAACAATGATGCTTCTCCACTACACTGTGTAACCACTGTGTATGTGAATGTGTTAATAACAATGATGCTTCTCCACCACACTGTGTAACCACTGTGTATGTGAATGTGTTAATAACAATGATGCTTCTCCACTACACTGTGTAACCACTGTGTATGTGAATGTGTTAATAACAATGATGCCTCTCCACCACATTGTGTAACCACTGTGTATGTGAATGTGTTAATAACAGTGATGCTTCTCCACCAAACTGTGTAACCACTGTGTATGTGAATGTGTTAATAACAATGATGCTTCTCCACCAAACTGTGTAACCACTGTGTATGTGAATGCTTACTCTTTCCTCCTGGCAGACTTCCTCTTCTCCTCATTGAGTTCGTGGGCAGCATCCCTCAGCTTGACCTCTGACCCTGGGACGCTGGCGGGGATGATGTCCAGCTGCAGCCCTTTACTCTGTAGGACAGACAGGGGACTTTACGAGGCACCGCCGAGGGGACACGGGCACAGACACACAGATACAGACTCACGCATAGACACAGAGACACACACTCTCACACATGAGCGTGAGCACGCAAATACACACACACGCACACACTTTTCAAATCCCACCTTTCATCTGTTTCACACACACACACAACCTCCCCCCTCCCACACATACACCATCTTTCATCTCAACCCTCCACTCCAACATTCCCCCACCCTGTCCTCCAGTACTCACGGCCTTGTTGGAGTCAGAGGATACGATGCCCAGTGCTTTCTCCAGACAGGACCGATACTTGTCCATGCGGAGGGAGAAGTCTCTGTAGCGCTTGTCCACAGAGGTGACCCATTTCTTTATCTCCAGCGCATGGGCGTGCCCTTTGTCACAAAAGCCATCTGCCAGCTGGATCAACAGTTTCACCCTCTCTTTGGTTTGCTGTCAATACAAAGAAAGAGACAGAGAGTGAAAGAGAGAATGAACGGGGGCCGCGGAGTGTTTGTGTGTGTGTGCGCGCGTGCCTGTGTTTGTGTGCGTGTCAACCATGGGAGCCAAATCCACTGTGCCAGGGGTTCATGACTACAATAAAGTTTCCTGCCACACAATAACTCAGGAGGCCAGAACATCAGGGACAATAGGCTGCCCTGTGACTGGGCCTCATAGATACAGTATCATAATACCTAGCACAGGGCCACAAACAGGGCAGGGCAGCAAAACACACTACCTGGTAGCGTCCCAAATGGCACCCTACTCCCGAATATAGTGCACTACTTTTGACCAGGGTCCAAATTTAGTAGGTAGGGAAGAGGGTGCCATTTGGGACGCTTCCACGCAGATGGCCAGTACCCTGCACAACCTAAACAGATCCCAGACAGCCCTACACGGTGTATGTATGGGACATGTTGACTGACACTAGTCCCTTTACATCTCAACACACTGGCTAAGCTTCTTACAGGCATCACAATCTAAACAAACCATACAGTCTGATTCAGAACTACAAAGGTCAGTGTCTGTTATAGAAAATACATAGATTACATCCAGTAGATGAGTGAGGTGGTGTTTGATAGTGTTGGACACTGCTGGAGGGGGCCTTCACCTTGGCTGTGATCTGGAAGTCTTCGTGCTCCTTCAGGAGCTCCTGTGTGTGGTGGATACTGGATCCGGTGGAGGTGTGGGTCGACAGGTAGAACTCTCCCGTGTCGTGGATCCACTCCAGAGCCTGTGAACCAATCACAACGAGACGAGGTCCAGATCACTTATCTGTCATCACACTAATGTTTTATTCCTATTCCCTAGCCTTCTGCCTTTGAGGAAGTGTGCACTTGTTCACGCCCCCTCATGTACATAAAGCTAGAATCCTTCATTGAAACAATATCAAAGAGGACTCCCTGCCCCTGTTTTGCTAACCAACTGAGGGATGAGACTAGAGAAATGTAACCACTCTCAAATTCGTAGACAGAGCTATGGATGCAGGGACTAACATATAGTTTTAACCATGTTGTTAGGCTATACAGTGTTTGTTTACAAACATTACAATAAAACAAGCTTATATTGTGGGCTCCTCACACCATTCTATACATTTGACATCTACGAGGGGATAGGAAGATGCACTCTTCACTGCTGCCTCTCCAGACCAGTGTAATGCTAACACCAGCCCACATGGGGGAGCAAACAGTCTCCAATTGAGATATACTTCAGCCTGCTCTGCTGCACACATTCGGTCCGTCAATCAGCACTGACTAAATGAGAGGAGAAGTTTTGGAGAGAATGAGGAGAGGAAAGACACTGTACTACAATAAGCCAGTGTTAAAATGTAGGGCATGTAATTACAGCTGTGGTAACACTACCGTTGTGCTGTTACCAGTCTACCTAATTCCCAATTCCTCTCCAAAAACATCACTGAATGGGAACGAAACCAGATTCGGAGGCTTTGGTTTGGTCAGCCCCTGGTCAAAACATTAGTCTAACCGGTGCTTAGTTGAGCAGTTTGCACAGGGTTCAAAATGGTTGTATGGTATAGTATGACCGGACATATTGTTATATGTCTACTTTTATAGCTTGTGTTGACTCTGTCTATGTGACCGTGTTGTTGTAGTCATGAATGTTACTGTTCTGGTATTGTTCTCCTTGAGGAGCAGCACTGACCTGCTTGGCACTGCGTTCAAACACCACATACTGCTGACACTGGTCCAGTCTCCTCTTCCTCATTGTCCAGAAGTGCAGCACCCGGTTCTCTCTCTGGAGCAGCTCATTCAAGATGTCTGACAAAACCACAAGAGACACGTTATCATTTAAACCATGGCTATGTCACAAAAGGCCAGCTAGTCCGACAGTCTACTACTAAAGCACTTAAGTAGTGCACTATAGAGGGAATAGGGGGCTATTTGGGACACATCCCATCTGTCTAAAAGAAGAGGGCAACTGAAAGGAACACCACAGTAAAGAACGATCTAAGGTGTATTTGATTGGGAAGGAAAAAAAGAGGCACTTACTTTTGACCTGTGTTTCAGGAGCCTTGACGTGAGACAGCATCCCTGGCATGTTGACACTGTTTCTGTGCAGGTACTTCAGGAAGACGTCCGCGTTTCGCCTTGCTAGTGTACAAGCCTTGAGGAACGCCTCCTTCTGCTCCAGGTGTTTGCTGATCATGGGTGTGACATGGTCTGACTCACTGTTAGGGCCCAGTTTATCAGCTCCCCCACACCAGTCCTCCTCACGCTTATACTCCTGCTCCAGGCTCTCCAGGACACTGCACACCTACAGAGCAGCACACAGCACAGGTCAAAACTACACTACCCACAATGCACCACAGAGCCCACACTAACTACATGAACGCAAATACATGGAAAACTGCAGTGTAATACCATATAATACCACCTTATCTAGAGTGGTTAATATACCCTAATCGGGGCCATGTTACTGGGCTAGGGGCCAATGGGCCTCCTCTGGCGGGTTGCCATGGAAACAGTTAGCGATGTCCCACCCACCTGCTCGGAAGTCTTGTAGAAGGCTACAGAGGCGTTGACCAGTTTGAGCCGGTCCTCCATCTTGAGCATGAGCTGCTGCCAGTGGTCGGCCACCTTCTCTGCACAGTCCCGGATCATGTCCATGTCGTAGTGGTTGGCTTGGAGTAGGGCCTCAGCCTTCTGCTGCACCTGCAATGCACTCTGGTGGGTTTTCTGCGGAGAGGGAGAGAGAGAGGGAGAGAGAGAGAGAGAGAGAGGGAGGGAGGGAGGTGATTAATTAAAGTGTTTCCACTTCATAAATATTGTTCACATTAACATCTTCAAATTTTCACCAGAACACGGAGGATTGTGATTGGAGGCTACGGCTACAGGAAAGGAGTCTGTGTTATTCACCATGTGAGTCTTCTACCTGGCTTCTGCTACCATGACTGTTAACATACCACAGCATTAGACAATATCATTACAATCCCATAATCA
The DNA here is from genome assembly GCF_034236695.1 of Oncorhynchus nerka. Lineage (NCBI taxonomy): Eukaryota > Metazoa > Chordata > Actinopteri > Salmoniformes > Salmonidae > Oncorhynchus > Oncorhynchus nerka. Next base: position 16,342,538 of record NC_088398.1, on the reverse strand, counting down.
AATCGACCGAGTAACTGGGACTAATAATCTCCAACAGTGTTTTTTCCTCTCCTTCCACAGTGAGTAGATGACTCCAGAAACCTTCCTGCATAATCTCAGCCCTGCAGAATGTAGTCCTTTATACAGTACGGCTGCATTTAAAATGAGCCCTGCTCAGAAGAGTTCAACGGAAATGTTCTGGGGTGAAAACAGGGGCCTGTTTCTGGTGAAAGACAGAGAAGGGGGTGATTTATGATGAATACAGGATGAAAAGAGGAGTGGGGGAGGTTTGGGTTTTTACTGAGGTGTGTAGGAGGAAGGTAGAAGGAAGGAAAAGAGGAAGAGGAGAATGAGAGAGAAGGAGGAGAGGAGAGGAGTACGAGGGGGATGGAGATGAGGAAAATAATAAGAATTTGCTGGGTGTTTATATTTGTCCTATTTCACACATGTGTGTATTAATATGCATGTGTGAAACGGAAGGGTGTTTTTTACATATCCCACTCACCCTGAGACGTCCTCGGAAAGTGGGGTCACGGGTAGGGTCACGGAGAGGAGGAAAAGAGGAGGAGGAAGAGAAGGAGTGGAGAGGGATGGAGAAAAAGAGGAATACATGAGAGAGATGGAACAGAGAGTTACCTCTATGGCATGTTGGAATTGCTCGTGTTCCTTCTGTAGCTGTTCTGCCTCCTGTAGAGAGCTGGCTGTGATCAGACCTGCATTCAGCATGGACTCTCCATTACGGATCCAACCCAGCACCTGAAACACACACACACACACACACACACACACACACACACACACACACACACACACACACACACACACACACACACACACACACACACACACACACAAACACAGACACAGACACAGACACACAAGGAGAGAAACAGTAATAGGTTAGACTAAGATAAACAGTCACACACACAGCACCTACATTAACCGCAGACACGTTGATAATGGACGTGGTAATAAAGACTCATCATCACAGATAAGCACAACCTCCAGTATACAGGCCTAACCCACCATGTTGTCACCACCCTGACACACACACACACACACACAAGGGTATACATCAAGCGTCAGGCAAGGTCAAGTCAGCTGTGACACGTCAACCACGACCCTTTCGTCTCCCCACCTCTCCCCCTCCCACCCTCCCACCCTCCTCTTTGTCCACACAGGGACGGCCTGCCAAAGGCCCCAGGGAGGATTCCACACCGTCTCCTCCTCCGGGCTCCGCTCTGAGTCAGCACTGCTCATCTGCTGTGTATCTGACACATGCTCTGTGCTATCACTGCTGCCAAAATCCTAGCTCAGCATAGCGGCTGTGTGAGGGAAGAGGCTAAACGCTGCTCAGTGAGTAACAGACAGACAGAACTACTGCTGCTGTATTCTGCCTGGCCTGCTCTCTCAGCTTATAGCCACAAAAACACACATAGGCCTCTCTTCCCTTCCAGGACACAAGTAATCTCTCGCTCTACAACGATGACCGAATGAGGAAAATGAAATAAATGAATAAACAGAATAAGATTAACAGATGATGCTCCTGCTGGCCTAGTTTCTCTTTAACTCATTTTTGGGCCGTTGGTCATCTCTAAAGGACTGCTCTACTTTCCCAGCACACATTGCAGTGTTTCAGTCTTAGGAGAGAGTGAGAAAGAGAGAGAGAGAGAGAGAGAGAGAGAGAAAGAACAAAAGTAGGAGAGAGAGAGAACCCACAAGTAGAAGAGGGAGACAGAGAGAGAGAATGAAGTGTGTTTACCTGTTTGACCTCGGCCTGAAGGTGGCGTAGCTGGACACACTGTTCCAGGTGCCTCCTGTGCTGCTCGGCCGCCACGTCCAGCTCCTGCTGTTTCTCATGGAGGAACTCCAGCAGGTCCTGAACACGTGTAGCCATGTCCACATCCCTGTCACACAGCAACTCCACACCTGGAGGGAGAGAGAGGGGGGGGGGGGGGGGCAGAGAGGGCGACAGAGAGAAAGAGAGCGAGAGAGAAACAGAGAGGGAGACAGAGAGAAGGAGAGCGAGAAGGAAGGAGAGGGAGAGAGCTCATCAGCTACTGTAGCAAATCCTGAAAACAACACAAAGAACAAGAGCCATTATGCAACCCAAACCTAACAAAAATATTAAAAGAGAGAAGCAAGGTCTCTCTCTCTCTCTCTCCTCATACAAAACAATCAGTCTCGACTACATCAAAAAGATTGACAGTTAGGTAAGCATACAGACATACATCAGTAGCTCCGTATGGCCAGACAGTCAGACACACAGGAACGAATCTGCCATTAACATTATATTACTTACATTTCACTCCTGTGTTCCAGACCTGCATTGGGCTGCTGGAGTACAGAGCATGTCTGTCATGGAAGCACTGTGTCTGTCTGTCTCTTTGGTGTCCAGGAGAGAACTGCTCTGGGATGCATTCCGATTATGCAAAATCTCCTCTGTGTATGTCGTCATTGACGTGTGTGTGTGTGTATGTGTGTGTGCCAATGCAGCCTGTCGTCCTGCAGCACTGCCTAGTGGTTTTACTCAGCAACATGAGTTCATAGGATTACAGTGAAATCTGCTCGTCTGGCCTTGGCCTACTGCCGCTACTGTGCTGAGCTCTCCAGTGCCCGATAGCTGGGTTAAAAGGCCCTCCCCATTCCTCCCCTCTCCCTATCTTCTCACCCACAACGCTGAGCTGACCCGGCCTGGCTTACAGCTCATCTGCCCTGGCAGCAGCAGCAGCAGCGCTTTGGCCCATCCGATGTGTCAGTGTGTGTGAGTGTACGGCAGAAAATAAAATGTGTGTGTGCATCGGTCCGTGTGTGTTTCTCCACTACTCACCGCTGGCCTGGACCTCTGTAACGTACTGCAGCAGCTCCTGTCCCTGGTGGATGACGTCGAAGGTCAGGTTGTTCATGGTGAGGGCCTTGTCAGCATGGTGCTGGAGCCTCTGCTCTGCCAACGTCAGGTCCTCTGTATCAAACTCACCCATCTGCTGGGACAGCTCCTCATTCCACGACTCCAGGTCTGAGATGATCTGGGAGTGTGTGAGGGAAGGACAAGGGCTAACACTTCATTTGGATAGTCCTCGATAGAGGATCTATAGATACTCAAACTGTCAACTGCAGCAACAAACTATCAACTGCATTAGGTATTTGTTGGTATTTGTTGTGGTATTGTTAGATATTACTCGTTAGATATTGCTGCACTGTCAGAACTAGAAGCACAAGCATTTCGCTACACTCACAATAACATCTGCTAACCATGTGTATGAGACCAATAACATTTGATTTGATTTGAACAACAACCTATCTACTGCAATGGAAGGGTAGAAATAGACATAGAAACACAATGATCACTGTAAGTTAGTTTGAAATAAAGGTCACTGCTAGTGACATAACACGTACAGGACAAACATATGTACAAACACACACAAATGACAACCCTCTAGGTGGAATATGACCTGAGAGGGGTGGAAACTAAATCGGCGTCAGAATGAAAGGATTTGTAATGACATCAAAACACCAGCCAAACTGATCTTAGAGACAGTAGCTAAGTGTTTAGTGTTCCCTAGAATGATACACTTCTCCCTTGGTTATAGAGGGACTAACCAGACTAGCTGGCGTGACTGTAGGCAACACTGTAGATCGTCTGCCTGTGATGTTAGCACTTGTTAAAGGACCCACCCAAGCACACTTGCTGAAGGAGGGTGAATCATGACGCCCATCCACTCTGGCACGGTGATGGGTACTCTGTCAGTCTTTTCTCTGTGATGCCAGCTTGGGCTGGGCCTGACTGGGCTTACCTCACCTAATCCACAGCACTGCTTCACTGTTGCCCTCCATATTCATTGGAATTAAGTAAAAATCAATCAATGTAGTGACCAAGGACCAAGAGGGTGGATGCCGGGTGGTGATTCTTTTTGTTGCCAAACCTATCCGAAATATCATGGCTGCTCACAATGACTAGCTTACCATTTCAATTTGTCTTTATATAATACAAATCCATTGTCTGTTTTACAGAATTGCTTTCCTGATGCTTCAGAGAGAGACATGCTGGCACTAGTCTCCATTTCACACATGGATCACAATCCCATTCAGCTGCTGCTCAGCCACATACTGAAGAGCTAAATGTAAAGAATGTGTCCGAGGGAAATTCAAGGCGTCCAGAGTGATGGTCGTCGAGGGGAAACTATGGAAAAGTAATACGGGTCATGAACTAAAGCGATGGCTGACTATCCAGCTGACGTAGTAAAAAATAAATGACTGGGAGGAAATTGAGAGGCTCATACAGCTGCCTGCATCCATTCACATGAGCAGTGAAATCAAATCTCAAGGCATCTGACAATGAAGAAGAGAAGAGGAGTCAGAAAATGAACGGGAGAATGAGATGGTTCTGAGTCAGGAACGGGAGAATGAGAGGGTTCTGAGTCAGGAACGGGAGAATGAGAGGGTTCTGAGTCAGGAACGGGAGAATGAGAGGGTTCTGAGTCAGGAACGGGAGAATGAGAGGGTTCTGAGTCAGGAACGGGAGAATGAGAGGGTTCTGAGTCAGGAACGGGAGAATGAGAGGGTTCTGAGTCAGGAACGGGAGAATGAGAGGGTTCTGAGTCAGGAACGGGAGAATGAGAGGGTTCTGAGTCAGGAACGGGAGAATGAGAGGGTTCTGAGTCAGGAACGGGAGAATGAGATGGTTCTGAGTCAGGAACGGGAGAATGAGATGTTTCTGAGTCAGGAACGGGAGAATGAGATGGTTCTGAGTCAGGAACGGGAGAATGAGATGGTTCTGAGTCAGGAACGGGAGAATGAGATGGTTCTGAGTCAGGAACGGGAGAATGAGATGGTTCTGAGTCAAGAACGGGAGAATGAGATGGTTCTGAGTCAGGAACGGGAGAATGAGATGTTTCTGAGTCAGGAACGGGAGAATGAGATGGTTCTGAGTCAGGAACGGGAGAATGAGATGGTTCTGAGTCAGGAACGGGAGAATGAGATGGTTCTGAGTCAGGAACGGGAGAATGAGATGGTTCTGAGTCAGGAACGGGAGAATGAGATGGTTCTGAGTCAGGAACGGGAGAATGAGAGGGTTCTGAGTCAGGAACGGGAGAATGAGATGGTTCTGAGTCAGGAACGGGAGAATGAGAGGGTTCTGAGTCAGGAACGGGAGAATGAGATGGTTCTGAGTCAGGAGAACTGAGGGAGAATGAGATGGTTCTGAGTCAGGAACGGGAGAATGAGATGGTTCTGAGTCAGGAACGGGAGGGAGAATGAGAATGAGGGTTCTGAGTCAGGAACGGGAGAATGAGATGTTTCTGAGTCAGGAAGGGGAGAATGAGATGGTTCTGAGTCAGGAACGGGAATGAGATGGTTCTGAGTCAGGAACGGGAGAATGAGATGGTTCTGAGTCAGGAACGGGAGAATGAGATGGTTCTGAGTCAGGAACGGGAGAATGAGATGGTTCTGAGTCAGGAACGGGAGAATGAGATGGTTCTGAGTCAGGAACGGGAGAATGAGATGGTTCTGAGTCAGGAACGGGAGAATGAGATGGTTCTGAGTCAGGAACGGAGAATGAATGAGATGAGATGGTTCTGAGTCAGGAACGGGAGAATGAGAGGGTTCTGAGTCAGGAACGGGAGAATGAGATGTTTCTGAGTCAGGGAACGGGAGAATGAGATGGTTCTGAGTCAGGAACGGGAGAATGAGATGGTTCTGAGTCAGGAACGGGAGAATGAGATGGTTCTGAGTCAGGAACGGGAGAATGAGAGGGTTCTGAGTCAGGAACGGGAGAATGAGAGGGTTCTGAGTCAGGAACGGGAGAATGAGATGGTTCTGAGTCAGGAACGGGAGAATGAGAGGGTTCTGAGTCAGGAACGGGAGAATGAGATGGTTCTGAGTCAGGAACGGGAGAATGAGATGGTTCTGAGTCAGGAACGGGAGAATGAGATGGTTCTGAGTCAGGAACGGGAGAATGAGAGGGTTCTGAGTCAGGAACGGGAGAATGAGATGTTTCTGAGTCAGGAACGGGAGAATGAGATGGTTCTGAGTCAGGAACGGGAGAATGAGATGGTTCTGAGTCAGGAACGGGAGAATGAGATGGTTCTGAGTCAGGAACGGGAGAATGAGATGGTTCTGAGTCAGGAACGGGAGAATGAGATGGTTCTGAGTCAGGACGGGAGAATGAGATGGTTCTGAGTCAGGAACGGGAGAATGAGAGGGTTCTGAGTCAGGAACGGGAGAATGAGATGGTTCTGAGTCAGGAACGGAGAATGAGATGGTTCTGAGTCAGGAACGGGAGAATGAGAGGGTTCTGAGTCAGGAACGGGAGAATGAGATGGTTCTGAGTCAGGAACGGGAGAATGAGATGGTTCTGAGTCAGGAACGGGAGAATGAGATGGTTCTGAGTCAGGAACGGGAGAATGAGATGGTTCTGAGTCAGGAACGGGAGAATGAGATGTTTCTGAGTCAGGAACGGGAGAATGAGATGGTTCTGAGTCAGGAGCGGGGGAGAATGAGATGGTTCTGAGTCAGGAACGGGAGAATGAGATGGTTCTGAGTCAGGAACGGGAGAATGAGAGGGTTCTGAGTCAGGAACGGGAGAATGAGATGGTTCTGAGTCAGGAACGGGAGAATGAGATGGTTCTGAGTCAAGAACGGGAGAATGAGAGGGTTCTGAGTCAGGAACGGGAGAATGAGATGGTTCTGAGTCAGGAACGGGAGAATGAGATGGTTCTGAGTCAGGAACGGGAGAATGAGATGGTTCTGAGTCAGGAACGGGAGAATGAGATGGTTCTGAGTCAGGAACGGGAGAATGAGATGGTTCTGAGTCAGGAACGGGAGAATGAGAGGGTTCTGAGTCAGGAACGGGAGAATGAGATGTTTCTGAGTCAGGAACGGGAGAATGAGATGGTTCTGAGTCAGGAACGGGAGAATGAGATGGTTCTGAGTCAGGAACGGGAGAATGAGATGGTTCTGAGTCAGGAACGGGAGAATGAGATGGTTCTGAGTCAGGAACGGGAGAATGAGAGGGTTCTGAGTCAGGAACGGGAGAATGAGATGGTTCTGAGTCAGGAACGGGAGAATGAGAGGGTTCTGAGTCAGGAACGGGAGAATGAGATGGTTCTGAGTCAGGAACGGGAGAATGAGATGGTTCTGAGTCAGGAACGGGAGAATGAGATGGTTCTGAGTCAGGAACGGGAGAATGAGATGGTTCTGAGTCAGGAACGGAGAATGAGATGGTTCTGAGTCAGGAACGGGAGAATGAGATGGTTCTGAGTCAGGAACGGGAGAATGAGATGGTTCTGAGTCAGGAACGGGAGAATGAGATGGTTCTGAGTCAGGAACGGGAGAATGAGATGGTTCTGAGTCAGGAACGGGAGAATGAGATGGTTCTGAGTCAGGAACGGGAGAATGAGATGGTTCTGAGTCAAGAACGGGAGAATGAGAGGGTTCTGAGTCAGGAACGGGAGAATGAGATGGTTCTGAGTCAGGAACGGGAGAATGAGATGGTTCTGAGTCAGGGAACGGGAGAATGAGATGGTTCTGAGTCAGGAACGGGAGAATGAGATGGTTCTGAGTCAGGAACGGGAGAATGAGATGGTTCTGAGTCAGGAACGGGAGAATGAGATGGTTCTGAGTCAGGAACGGGAGAATGAGATGGTTCTGAGTCAGGAACGGGAGAATGAGATGGTTCTGAGTCAGGAACGGGAGAATGAGATGGTTCTGAGTCAGGAACGGGAGAATGAGATGGTTCTGAGTCAGGAACGGAGAATGAGATGGTTCTGAGTCAGGAACGGGAGAATGAGATGGTTCTGAGTCAAGAACGGGAGAATGAGATGGTTCTGAGTCAGGAACGGGAGAATGAGATGGTTCTGAGTCAGGAACGGGAGAATGAGATGGTTCTGAGTCAGGAACGGGAGAATGAGAGGGTTCTGAGTCAGGAACGGGAGAATGAGAGGGTTCTGAGTCAGGAACGGGAGAATGAGATGGTTCTGAGTCAGGAACGGGAGAATGAGAGGGTTCTGAGTCAGGAACGGGAGAATGAGAGGGTTCCGAGGCAGGAATGGGAGAATGAGAGGGGTCCAAGTCAGGAATGGGAGAATGAGAGGGTTCCGAGGCAGGAATGGGAGAATGAGAGGGTTCTGAGTCAGGAACGGGAGAATGAGAGGGTTCCGAGGCAGGAATGGGAGAATGAGATGGTTCTGAGTCAGGAACGGGAGAATGAGAGGGTTCCGAGGCAGGAATGGGAGAATGAGAGGGTTCCAAGTCAGGAACGGGAGAATGAGAGGGTTCCGAGGCAGGAATGGGAAAATGCTAAATTCAAAACCGCAGTACTGCGAATCAAATAATTATTGATTCTCTCCACTGGGCCATTTAATTTCCTCCGGATGGCCCTCTGCACCCTCTGTTCTGCTCCTCAGGTACTGTAGTGTATTATCTAGTACTGTACTGTATTATCTAGTACTGTACTGTACTGTATTATCTAGTATTGTACTGTACGATCTAATACTGTACTGTACTGAACTGTATTATCTAGTACTGTACTGAACTGTATTATCTAGTACTGTACTGTACTGTATTATCTAGTACTGTACTGTACTGAACTGTATTATCTAGTACTGTACTGTACTGTATTATCTAGTACTGTACTGTACTGAACTGTATTATCTAGTACCGGACTGTACTGTACTATCTAGTACTGTACTGTACTGTATTATCTAGTACTGTACTGTATTATCTAGTATTGTACTGTACGATCTACTACTGTACTGTACTGTATTATCTAGCACTGTACTGTATTATCTAGTACTGTACTGTACTGTCCTCTGGAGGTGAACATGTGAGTGAGGAGGTGGAGGGGAGGGTTCCATGTGGTAAGGGCTATAGGTCTAGCTCGAACTCACTGAGCGTATGGCTGCTTCATGGAAGGGCTACAGGGGGCTTACTGTTTATGTACAAGTCAGAGACTATAATGAGGTAGTAATTAACCACAAACTCCTTTCAGCTGTGATCCATATCCATCGCTGATCACTGTTTAAGATCTTAATGTAACAGCAAAGCAAGCCTTTATCATCTAGCCTAAGTGATCTGATGACTGGATCAACATAGTATGATAATAGTTTTTAACATAAACAAAACATAGACCTGTGGAGATATAGGATGTGGATTGTTGGCTTCTCATGATTATCATCATGCAATAGTAGTTCCTTGGCAGAAGTATTTTCTGTCTATCTTTGAGATGGTTTATGATTGAAACATGCGACAGAGCTCTATAGTAAGCGACCTGAACGGTCAACCAAATATCTGTAATTTCATAATCCAAGAAGCTGTAATACTGAGATCTACACCACCTCAGTCAATAACAGAACAGTTCTTCTTTAGCTTTTACAATATAAGAGAGTCATGGCTGCTACCACAGACAGGTACAAACACCATTCATTATACAGCACTTCTGAGGTTGAGAATGGCCCATTCTTTGCACAAGGCAAACAGCCAACAAAGGTCTGATGAAACCCCAGTAAAACACTGCTTTAAGATTTGAGAAAGAAGTCTAACAAAAGGTCATGTCAGCATTGTAATGTAAAGGTAATTGTTGCTCTGTGGACACAAAGTATTCAGCAAGCATATAAACTAACAACCATATAAACACATGTACATACAACATCAAAAGACATCTATGCTTCCAACATTATTTCAGCTCAATTCTGCTCAAAAACTAGTGATGAGGAAATTCGATACAGTTATATATCGGTTTATTATTTTTGACAATATATTGTATCGTGTCGTTTTGACAATATTATTTTTGTGCTAGTTGGCTGTACCTGCACCAAATCTCCAGTATTTTCCTCCATACCTTGTTCTCCATCTTCTTTTTAAATTGGAAGCCAATTTGTTTTCAGCTCCTTTATTTCCATGACTGATCAAAACGTGTTTTCTCATGTCTCTCTCTTGTCCCTCTGCAGCAGACATATGGTGAGAAATATGTTTGGAACATCAAATCGCAATAAAATCCCAGTAGTGAATCGCAATACATATAGAATCGTGAGAATCGCAATACATATCGTATCAGCACCTAAGTATCGTGATAATAAGTGATAATATTGTATCTTGAGTTCCCTAGCAATTCCTAGCCCTATCAAAAACCCCTCAAAATATTACGATCCAGTCTAGAGTGATACAACTCCAAAAATCCCAAACTCACTAATCGCTCTTGAAAATGTCTTGCTGACTGTTCTGTAGGAGTCATATTCACTTAACTCATAAGCACATAACAGAAGGCTGAATGACAGGGAGGCAAAGATCCCAGGCATAAATATCACAAGCCTTTAGTCCTTCTAACATCTTTTCTTCTCCTGCCACTCTCCTCTTCTCTAACGTTCCCTCCTTCCCAGGGGCCAAGAGCCACTTACCGGGCCGGGCTGCTCTCACAAAGAAGAGTAGAAACCCCTCTCTGGGTCTAAGTACACACACCATCTTTCTCTCCTCCTGGCTCGTGGAGAGGAGACTGGCTCCGTGAGGACAGGAATCCTGCTCTGGGACTGACTGGGACACTGCGTACCATGCCTCTACCTGAACCAGCATGTTGCTGCCGAACCCCTCATTGGGAGCCAAGAAGGAACAGCGTCCCGGGGGTGTGAAGAGGAGGCGTAGAGGGAAAACAACCTCTCCCTCCCTCTCTCCTGTGTCATATTGACTGACTGACTGACATACCGCTCCGTCCCTCCCACAGATTACAGCTAATGTGAAGGCTTTACTGTGCTGCACCTCTGAGGTGAAAATACTGTACCAGTCTGGCTGTGGTCTCTTACCACACAGACTAGTGTGACTGCTGCACTACTATTGTGACATTACACCTCAGTGTGAGATGGGCTGCATGTGCAGACAGGCACGGGGCAGTGTGTGCCAAGCACCACTCGATAATTCATTCACTGACTGTAGGTTTCCACTTGGGAGAGACATGTGAGACATCTTTATGATTAAATGAATAGAATGTGCCGAAAACGAAAAACGTCCTCCTCCTCTGTTCAATGACCCTGTTATTGCAACACAACACCAACAATTCAGGTATGTGTGTGTGTGTGTGCGTGCGTGCGTGCGTGCGGGGAATCAAGGCACGCACATACCTGAAGTGTTGGTGTTGTGTTGAAATAACAGGGTCATTGGATAGAGGAGGAGGACGGTTAGTTTTCGGTGTAGTAAGTAGACTACAGTGCAGTTTGACATTACAACAAATCACATGACATTGCATTCATATTCCTATTCATTTAATCATAAAGATGTCTCACATGTCTCTCCCAAGTGGAAACCTACAGTCAGTGAATGAATTATCGAGTGGTGCTTGGCACACACTGCCCCGTGCCTGTCTGCACATGCAGCCCATCTCACACTGAGGTGTAATGTCACAATAGTAGTGCAGCAGTCACACTAGTCACACACACACACACACACACACACATGCACGCACACACACGCACAGACACACACACAGACACACACACAGCCTTAAATGAGTCATTACCTCGGTACAATAACTGTCCAGAAAGGGGAATGATTACTTCATGAATATCAGTGGTCCAGGCTTCATAATGTCAAAGGCTGCTGTAGCTAATGCTTAATTTATTAATTTATTTTATTTAACCAGGAAAAGCCCATTGAGACCCAGAGTCTCTTTCTCAAGGGAGACCTGGCCAAGAGGGCAGCAACAATCAATACATTACAGAATGAAAACATACACAATACAACAACATGATCCAGCCTAAGAGAAGCATTTATACACTCCTCTGTCACAAAGTCTACCATCAATATTTTAAATCCATTCAGTGACTATTCCATGTGTCTATTGCACAAGAAGAAAAGGCAGTCTTGCCTAATACTGTGAAAGTCCCGGGGACTTTAAGTTGCAACCACCTATCAGACTGGGTATGGTAACTGCTGGTGGTGTTGGAGACTACATAGGTAAAGAGGGAGTTGACCCAAAAGGGCTTTGTAGATGAACACATACAAATGTCTACAAAGTGTACAATGTGCAATGGTGGGGGAGTGACTTGGCATTTGTAATAAAGCGCAAGGATGCATGATAAACAGAGTCCAGTCTCTGTAATGTGGAGGAGGATGCATGATAAACAGAGTCCAGTCTCTGTAATGTGGAGGAGGTTGCATGATAAACAGAGTCCAGTCTCTGTAATGTGGAGGAGGTTGCATGATAAACAGAGTCCAGTCTCTGTAATGTGGAGGAGGTTGCATGATAAACAGAGTCCGGTCTCTGTAATGTGGAGGAGGATGCATGATAAACAGAGTCCAGTCTCTGTAATGTGGAGGAGGATGCATGATAAACAGAGTCCAGTCTCTGTAATGTGGAGGAGGTTGCATGATAAACAGAGTCCAGTCTCTGTAATGTGGAGGAGGTTGCATGATAAACAGAGTCCAGTCTCTGTAATGTGGAGGAGGTTGCATGGACAGAACGGTCTCTGTAATGTGGAGGAGGTTGCATGATAAACAGAGTCCAGTCTCTGTAATGTGGAGGAGGTTGCATGATAAACAGAGTCCAGTCTCTGTAATGTGGAGGAGGTTGCATGATAAACAGAGTCCAGTCTCTGTAATGTGGAGGAGGTTCATGATAAACAGAGACGGTCTCTGTAATGTGGAAGAGGTTGCATGATAAACAGAGTTCAGTCTCTGTAATGTGGAGAGGTTGCATGATAAACAGACCAGTCTCTGTAATGTGAGAAGGTTGCATGATAAACAGAGTCCAGTCTCTGTAATGTGGAGGAGGTTGCATGATAAACAGAGTCCGGTCTCTGTAATGTGGAGGAGGTTGCATGCATATACAACAAGTCACCATAATCAATTACAGAGAGAAAAGTGGCCTGAACAAGCTTATTTCTAGCCATAAGCGGGAAGCAAGTCTTATTATGAAAATAAAAACCCAATTTCAATTTAAGCTTTGTCACAAGATTATCCACATGAACTTTAAAAGGCAACTTGTCATCCAACCAAATACCTAGGTATTTCTGGGATGTGAATCAATATCATTAATCAACTACTGTACTGCTTCAGTCCTTTGATGGTGTAACAGGAAAGAAAGAGTAGAATAACGGCAGAAGCAGAAATACTTGTTGGAGTCTCTCAGCAGGGACTGAAGACCTTACACTATCAGATAAAACTACTACAGAAACACTAACTGTGAAACATTCAATCTCTGGAAAAGACACCGGTCAGATACAGTGAGGGAAAAAGTATTTGATCCCCTGCTGATTTTGTACGTTTGCCCACAGACAAAGAAATGATCAGTCTATAATTTTAATGGTAGGTTTATTTGAATAGTGAGAGACAGAATAACAACAAAAAAATCCAGAAAAACGCATGTCAAAAATGTTATAAATTGATTCCCATTTTAATGAGGGAAATAAGTATTTGACCCCCTCTCAATCAGAAAGATTTCTGGCTCCCAGGTGTCTTTTATACAGGTAACGAGCTGAGATTAAGAGCACACTCTTAAAGGGAGTGCTCCTAATCTCAGTTTGTTACCTGTATAAAAGACACCTGTCCACAGAAGCAATCAATCAATCAGATTCCAAACTCTCCACCATGGCCAAGGCCAAAGAGCTCTCCAAGGATGTCACAAGGTGACAACAGTTGGTGCGATTATTCGCAAATGGAAGAAACACAAAAGAACTGTCAATCTCCCTCGGCCTGGGGCTCCATGCAAGATCTCACCTGCGTGGAGTTGCAATGATCATGAGAACGGTGAGGAATCAGCCCAGAACTTCACGGGAGGATCTTGTCAATGATCTCAAGGCAGCTGGGACCATAGTCACCAAAAAAACAATTGGTAACAGACTATGCCGTGAAGGACTGAAATCCTGCAGCGCCCGCAAAGTCCCCCTGCTCAAGAAAACACATATACATTCTCGTCTGAAGTTTGACAATGAACATCTCAATGATTCAGAGGACAACTGGGTGAAAGTGTTGTCAGATGAGAACAAAATGGAGCTCTTTGGCATCAACTCAACTCGCCGTGTTTGGAGGAGGAGGAATGCTGCCTATGACCCCAAGAACACCATCCCCACCGTCAAACATGGAGGTGGAAACATTATGCTTTGGGGTTGTTTTTCTGCTAAGGGGACAGGACAACTTCACCACATCAAAGGGACGATGGACGGGGCCATGTACCGTCAAATCTTGGGTGAGAACCTCCTTCCCTCAGCCAGGGCATTGAAAATGGGTCGTGGATGGGTATTCCAGCATGACAATGACCCAAAACACATGGCCAAGGCAACAAAGGAGTGGCTCAAGAAGAAGCACATTAAGGTCCTGGAGTGGCCTAGGTAGTCTGTGGAGGGAGCTGAAGGTTCGAGTTGCCAAACGTCAGCCTCGAAACCTTAAAGAGTTGGAGAAGATCTGCAAAGTGGAGTGGGACAAATCTCTCCTGAGATGTGTGCAAACCTGGTGGCCAACTACAAGAAACGTCTGACTTCTGTGATTGCCGAAGAGGGTTTTTCCACCAAGTACTAAGTCATGTTTTGCAGAGGGGTCAAATACTTATTTCCCTCATTAAAATGCAAATCAATTTATAACATTTTTGACATGCGTTCTCTGGATTTTTTTGTTGTTATTCTGTCTCTCACTGTTCAAATTATAGACTGATCATTTCTTTGTCAGTGGGCAAACGTACAAAATCAGCAGGGGATCAAATACTTTTTTCCCCTCACTGTACGGGCAATAGAGGACATGATAGATTGGTTGATTGAGAGATTGATCGATCTGAACTTTATTGACATGGGGGCCACTTACGTCGATGGCGTCCCTCTCGAAGATGCGTAGCTGCAGGAAGAGTTCCAGTTTGATCTTCCTCTCCTGAAACAGGTCTTCCATCTGAGCCTGGGCCTCGTCCAGCTGCTGTAGGACACTCTGGATGTGGGCCATGGAGCTGTTGTGGGGAGTCTTGTTACTGGAGATAGCAGAGTCCCTGTGTGGAGGCCGGAGTCAGAGATTAGACAGGTCAACAAACACATTAAATACACTCGTTTCAATGTCATGAATTACAGGTAACACTGTAGGTGGTGGAACAGCTAGCAGAGTTTAATTATGTGTTAGATGGCATGATCTTAGAAGCTTCAAATGCACCACTGTTGCCTCCTAACGGCAGGGTAAATACAGCCTACGGGGACAGTGATACTGCTCTAAAATGCTGAACAGTTCTAAATAAACACAAAACTACCTTTATTACTTGGTAAATTAGCTCAGATCTACAAAAGTAGAGGGGGTAGCATATTTCTATGGCGAGTAGGGCCTAGAAGGGATTGATTTAGGATGGAGGATGAGTGCGCTGAGTGTGCTTCTATACCTGCTTGCTTGCTGTTTGGGGTTTTAGGCTGGGTTTCTGTACAGCACTTTGAGATATCAGCTGATGTACGAAGGGCTATATAAATAAATTTGATTTGATTTGATTTGCGCTGTGAGCTACCTGAGCTGCTGGATGAGGTCCTCTCCCTCCTTGATGACGTTGACAGTGGCCTGCAGGGTGGTCTGTTGCTGCTGGCCAAAGCGTTTGATCAGGTCTTGCACCGCCTCCACAGACTCAGCATACACATCGTCCAGCAGCTCCTTCTGCAGCTCCTCCAACCACGTCCACAGCTGCATGGGCACACAGTGACAGACAGCACAGGCGGCCAATCAGAAATACAGTAAGAGGTCTGCCGGCCAATCACACGAGACCAACTTGTTATGCTACAAACACACTAGAAAGGTAAAGGAGCTGACTGCTATCACACAGAGAGCCAGGTAAAGAAGGACAAAGCAGAGGAGAGAGGGAGAGAAAGAGGAGTGAAGGAGGGAGCTGCATTGAGTCATTGTGGCAGGATTAACCATCTGGTTATATTGGCAGGGTGGGCCAAACTAAAGCACTTGCACCAGCAGGTAGGACCCTCCCTGCCCAACTACTACCCACTGCTTTTTTTTCTATGCATCCCAAATGGCACCCTATTCCCTATATAGTGCATTACTTTTGACCAGCTCCCGTAGGGCCCTTTTCAAAATTCAAAGTGTGCTATGTAGGGAATAGGATGTCATTTGAGACCCAAAATGTGTTTTGTTCCAGTTCATACAGCTCTATTTTTCCATATTAACACACAAAGACAGGCAAACACAACACAGGCTAAAAACAGAGGAGGAAAGTTGGAACTGGGCCTAATCCAACCACCTCTATACAACAGATGGGTATTATTACACCATATGGACACATAAAAGAAATGATGAATTCATATGAATATCAGGCCACCACCAACCACTGTGTGAGTCATGCACTGTAAAGATGATATCAATGTCAGCACGCAGAGTAAAGTACAGCGCACTGGCACAGAACCTTTACAGAAAGGTTAATGCTGTTCATTAATGCCTAAACGAATGACATTGATTGAAACAACACAGACTGCAAGTTAACGTTCTCATAAAAGCTTCATGTTGTTTTTAGGAGACTACAGTGAAGAACCACCTCTATAGGTAAAACTGCCACCTCTCTCTCAGCCACAACATTGAACAATGGGAAGAAACACTCATTCCAAAGGTCTGCCTTTTTACAAGGGAAACCTTTCAAACACAACACACGTAATCTTCACCACAAATAAAGGCATGACAAATTACAGCTTTGAATAGAAGGCATTTCAGAAACAGAACAGCTTCTTAAATTGTGGCAATAGCTCTAGGCTCCAGTCTAGTAGATGAGAATAGTAGAGGGGGAGGGGAGGCACTGTGTTTAGGCTGTTGGAGATGTGTGTTACGCTCAGGAGAATACGCCTATGTGTCAGTGTCACTTTGGGCAGCCCATCCACTGTCACAGCACACACACACACATCATTGTGATGATGATGACAGAGAAGTCAGTGCTTGGAGCTTGGAGTGCTTGGCAACTGCTCCGCCCTCAACCGTAAGGCTCTCCAGAGGGTAGTGAGGTCTGCACAACGCATCACCGGGGGCAAACTACCTGCCCTCCAGGACACCTACACCACCTGATGTTACAGGAAGGCCATAAAGATCATCAAGGACATCAACCACCCGAACCACTGCCTGTTCACCCCGCTATCATCCAGAAGGCGAGGTCAGTACAGGTGCATCAAAGCTGGGACCGAGAGACTGAAAAACAGCTTCTATCTCAAGGCCATCAGACTGTTAAACAGCCACCACTAACATTGAGTGGCTGCTGCCAACACACTGTCATTGACACTGACCCAACTCCAGCCACTTTAATAATGGGAATTGATGGGAAATGATGTAAATATATCACTAGCCACTTTAAACAATGCTACCTTATATAATGTTACTTACCCTACATTATTCATCTCATATGCATACGTATATACTGTACTCTACATCATCGACTGCATCCTTATGTAATACATGTATCACTAGCCACTTTAACTATGCCACTTTGTTTACTTTGTCTACATACTCATCTCATATGTATATACTGTACTCGATACCATCTACTGTATGCTGCTCTGTACCATCACTCATTCATATATCCTTATGTACATATTCTTTATCCCCTTACACTGTGTATAAGACAGTAGTTTTGGAATTGTTAGTTAGATTACTTGTTGGTTATCACTGCATTGTCGGAACTAGAAGCACAAGCATTTCGCTACACTCGCATTAACATCTGCTAACCATGTGTATGTGACAAATAACATTTGATTTGATTTGGAGGATATATTGGCAGGGGTGTTGTTAGAGTGCTGGCAAACCGTGCCAATATATCCTCCAAACACCGGCTTCCAGGGCATTATCACTTTTATAGTACGGGTTACCAATATATTCAAATAATGATTTACATATTTTCATTAAAAATGTTATTTTGATGAATTTATTCATACTATTTCATCCTTCCACAAGATATAGTCCCGACACAAATCTAAGGTTGCTACCCAAGCTGGCTGGTCGTTTGTTCTATCAGTTCGGATGGCAGAGACGCGACCCAGTCATTAAGTCTTTTTGTTCTGTATCCATGGACGCGACCCAGTTGTTTGTCCTGAACGTTCCATTGCCATACTGGCTGAAAACATTCTTATCCCTTGCTTGCTAGCTTGCCAATAACGGCTCATTTATAGTCACATCAAACAGTGCAGCCAGAATGACAACAAAGTAGCTGGATTTGCATTTGTTTAAGCTGTTTTCTAGTGACATGTATTTGGAGACATCCATAACAATGAGCTAATGATGCGCAATTTCACCTGGCATAGAAAATGTGATCTCTCGTCAGGACACTGCTGTTTTAGAGGAGCTAGCCAACAGCACAACTAACACAATCACTTCAAACTGAAGCTAGAAAGACTGCAAACTAGCTGCACTTCATTTCGTTTGACCTGGTTTCTATTGATATTTCTTTGTATATGTCCATAAAATGTATGCTGATTCTTGATTTCGAATGGCTGAAAAAGCTGTCTGCCTGTCTGTCTCATCCTGACTCTCAACTCCCTACCCATTCATTACTATGTGAGAGCTGGAGATCGAATTTGAATATTGAAACATTGTTGCAAATGTTGGAGAGGAAAACAGAAAGATTTATACAAATCTCCTCTGTTGAAAACTAAATGCTTGTCTAAAAGAAATGTGAGATAATGTCTAGATGCTTTTTATAAATTGCTCGGCTGGGCTGATGAGACAGTGGATTGCGTATGCAGATGGAACAGAGTAAATATGCATTTTAACGTCATAGATTTAGCCGGTGCTAATTTATGGAATAGACACAGGCTGGAATGCGGTTTTAACCAATCAGCATTCAGGATTAGACCCAGCCGTTGTATAAATACAACATAATGCACGCACACACGCACACACACTCACACTTCTACTCTTCAGTGTGTGGGTGGTGTGTTATGTGGCAGTACTGATGTAATAAATTCTTCATGCCACTAAACTCCTGTATCAAACCTCTTATTACCTTGGCTGGCTGTCATCTCTTTCACAACACTAACTGGGCTGGGGAGAGGGGGAGGTTGAACTCCTTTAAAGGTTGAACTTAAACTTTCCTCAGGGTGAGCAGGGGAGAACCCTCACACAGCCCTACCATGAGAACATCTACACCAGATGTCATTACCACCTCTAGAGGGGTATCAATATTACAACAGCTAGCTGGCAGGTCTCAATACACACAACTTTCTTTAATAGTTAAAAGGGTTTAAAGTCGTTTCACACTCAGATTCATGCAATTTAGTAGACTCTGACTCGAGACATACTGTATATCAAATACAACAATAACTTTCATTAGTACTGTTTTTCAACAGGTACAGATCTACTGTATAAGCCTATAAGGGGACCCAGGCTCGTACCTCTTTGACGTGAGTATGGAAGGCCACAGACATGTCCAGGAGGACCTTACGTTGCTCCACGCGACGTACAAAGTCCTGGATGCGGTCCTCTAGCTGGTGGGCTGCCTGGTAGATCTCCTCTGGATCACATTCTCCTGTCTGGGCCAGCTGCTCTGCTGCCTCCAGCAGCTTGTCAGCGTTAGTATAGGTGTTCTGGACAGGGGGACATTAGAAGAGACATTATGCGGACTGCCACATTACAAGTAATTATATGAACATATCGGCTAATAACATATAAATGAACAAGTTCACAAAATATAATACTATTTTTGTGTGTGTGTGTGTGTGTGTGTGTGTGTGTGTGTGTGTGTCCCAGCTCACCTGGGCCACCTCCTCAAAGTCCTCGTGTCTCTTCTGTAGAGCCCGAGCTCTGTGTAGGGACTTCCCCACTCCGGTATGCTTACTGAGGAAGGCTTCACCATGGTTCTCTATCCAGTCCAGCACCTACACACACACACACACACACACACACAGGGGCGAGAGAGTGAGAGACTGAAATACACCGGTACAGAGAGGGTTTGCCAGAGCCGTGTCTAATAAGGCTGTTATTAGGACCCTAGAGAGATGTAGCACATGCTCGATGACAACATCTCTGTACAGTGATGGGCTTTTGGATAGTCGCTACTTGGAATCAGATATGTTGAGCGTTTGATTGAGCCTGCCGGGCTAGATTGGAATAAATTAAATAGGCTAGTCCCAAAAGTACAAACCCAGCACTCCATGCAGGCTCAATTAAATGCTTGAAGCATTTGCAAGAAAACAGATACTAGTTGAACCCAGGTGTAGTGACTACTAGCCTATGAACAGGGATGTTATTGATATGTACTGTATGAGCTGATATGATGTGCTGCGCCACAAGGGGGAGCTTTGGGACTTAACAAACTGTGTCTGGGACAGCTCTATAGAAAGCCCTGTTCTGTCTAAGGCTACTGCCATAACATAATGCCTTCCCAGTTCAGACCCACCCTCTACCCTCTGCTCTGCATCACTGTGCCAAGTCTGGGCCTGCGTCTCAAACGGTCCCCCAGTAGTGCACTATATACGGAATAGGGTGTCATTTGGGACACAACCTGGCACTTTTAATAAGGAAACATGGATGAAGAAATCCATAATCCACTACAGACCAACGTGTCAGCCTTTCTATGGACTGTGATAATATATCTTTTCAGTTAATAACGGTATTCCTTAGGTGGGGTTTATTTATTGAACAGATGGGTGGCCAGAGTTGCCAGTTTTGATCTCACTACTTCCTCCCAGTTGCTGAATGGATGAAGGATAAACAGGATTTTGATTGAGGCACCATGGTCTTTCAGCGGATCTCTCAACTGGAAGCCAGTTAGAGCGCATCATTCTGAGAGAACTTGGGAAGGTCTGTAGTGGAACGTTGGTCCACTACAGACCATTACATGGCATAATATACAGTTTGGGCCTTATTATTTATTGAACAGATGGGTGGCCAGCTGCCTCATCTCACTATTATTGCTGAATAGAAGGATCAGGATTTTGATTGAGGAGAGCATCATTCTATGGGACATAGAACACGCAACATTACATGGCAGTACAGACGTATCAGAGAGAGAAGGAGAGAGAGAGAGAGAGAGCAGGAGAGAGAGCGAGAGATACAGAGAGAGATACAGAGAATAACGAGCATGTCCACAGGGCACAGAGAAGTAGAAACCAGCTCAGTCCTAATCACAAGGGTCTGTCAGCAACTCACACAGATAAGTTTTCACTCAGAAACCCCAGGAGCCACTGAAAATGCTTTGAAGAAAGTGGAGAAAGCTAAATATACTCTGCAAAATTACAACACGGTTCTCTTTGGTATTGCACATGCATGATTAATAAAACACTGTACAATAAGTATAGTGATCTCTGACAATGATGGTAAAGTATCTGTGTATTATGTATTCTGTGTGTTTGTTTGTGTTTGTGTGTTTGAGTGTATGTTTGTGTCACTGTGTGTGTGAGGTGTGAGTGTGTGTGTGTGCCTGCGTCTTCCTAAGCGTGTGTACCTGCTGGACGTCCTGTTGGAAGACACAGAGCTGCAGGCGCTGGTGCAGCCGGACCTTGCGGTGTTGCCAGATGTTTTCCAGTTGTCTCTGGTGGTGTAGCACCTCGTGGATGATGTCCAGTACGTGGTGCACCGCCTTGGAGTAGTTGGCCGAGGCCGTCAGCGAATCAGCACTACCCGGGGTCAGGGGCCGCTGCAGCTTGTCCAATAGGGACTTCCCGTCTTGGCTCACCTGGGAGAGGAAAGGAGAAGATAGGAGAGATCCCAGGTGAGGTGGGGAAAAGCTTGACAATGAACTTTGAAAACACAAATGAATCTGAATTATGCAGGATTACTTTAGTGCATGTTGCAGATGCTATTTATTTTACTTTAAAACACGACGACACAAAAAGTGCTAATCACTTACTAATCCCTTCAGTACATGAGCACTGGGCACCAGAATGTGTAGTGACTGCAGGCCCCATAGTACCTCTGAGTAGGCAGTGGTGATGTGCTCATAGAGTCCTGTGTGATGGTGGATAGTGTCCTCCAAGTCCTGTAGCTCAGAGGGCAGGTCTCCTTCTCCACACGCCTTACACCACGGCTCCACATTACCCATGTACTGGAAGAGACACACACACACAGGATCACACATTATAATGATAATCAGAAGGGGGTGTGTGCATGGTGGTGTGTGGTACAGAAATTAAAGTGATCAAAACCAATAGCAGGATAAAGGTATATTATGCTAATTCTAAACGGCACATTAGTTCCACTACTTGAACACTTTTCTATTTTAGAAGGGTTAAATAACGTCATGACTACCAAAATGTACCACAGAATTTGTATGTGCAATCATCCAACCACGGTGACTAGTGCACACAAAAACACTCTTGTTCTGAAATACTCAAACGTGTACATATAAAAAAAAAGGCAATGAAAAAGACATACTTGTCCTCGTGTCTGTCTCTGTCTCTCTAACCCTCCCTCTCTGTCTCCGTCTGTCTGCCTCCCTCCCTCCCTCCCTGTCTGCCTCCCTGCCTCCCTCTCTGTCTCCGTCTGTCTGCCTCCCTCCCTCCCTGTCTGCCTCCCTCTCTGTCTCCGTCTGTCTGCCTCCCTCCCTCCCTCCCTGTCTGCCTCCCTGCCTCCCTCTCTGTCTCCGTCTGTCTGTCTGCCTCCCTCTCTGTCTGTCTGCCTCCCTCTCTGTCTCCGTCTGTCTGCCTCCCTCTCTGTCTCCCCTGTCTGCCTGCCCCTCTCTGTCTCCGTCTGTCTGCCTCCCTCTCTGTCTCCGTCTGTCTGCCTCCCTCTCTGTCTCCGTCTGTCTGCCTCCCTCCCTCCCTGTCTGCCTCCCTGCCTCCCTCTCTGTCTCCGTCTGTCTGCCTCCCTCTCTGTCTCAGTCTGTCTGCCTCCCTCTCTGTCTCAGTCTGTCTGCCTCCCTCTCTGTCTCCATCTGTCTGCCTCCCTCTCTGTCTCCGTCTGTCTGCCTCCCTCTCTGTCTCCGTCTGTCTGCCTCCCTCTCTGTCTCCGTCTGTCTGCCTCCCTCTCTGTCTCCGTCTGTCTGCCTCCCTTTCTGTCTGTTTAGTAAATCAGTAAATTACACATTCATGGCAGGGGATGAAAGCAACACATTGCCTTGCAGGCAGCCCTCGCTAACATTATTATTAGCTCTGCATTATCCCAGCAGCGTACTACAATGCCATTAAGAGATAGGAACTATTTTCATCTGTTCCTGTGGGAGCTGGCCAGGGAGAGGAGGAGAGGAAAGTAGAACAGAAAGTAGAGGCACTTCAGGAGAATACTGATACAAAACAAGTGATTATTCTAGAAATGGAGGGATGAAGAGAGCGGAGATAAAAGACAAAGGCATCATCTCATTTCATTTTTTCAGTGCGTCTCTCTCTCTCTCTCTCTCTTTGTGTTTCTCCTCAATCATCCCCCTTTTGTCTCCAGACTGACAGAGAGGTTTCAGTTTACCACAGCTTCACAAGAACCATGGTAAACAAACACAGACACACACAGCACTGAAACTTAGCTTCACATGCCAACCGCAAACAACCAAACAGTAGAGATGACACCTCCACTTGAATCAGTTTGTTGGAAAACAAATGACAACAACTAAGTCCATATATAACATTGGCCTCTACCAAAGCAGGGTAAGATTCAATCCATGGAGTAGCTTCAAATCCTTGGGGATAGTAGGGTACACAAACCTGTAGTCTATAACAATACCGCCCACCCTGCTACTCTGGACATCTGGTTTCAACCTGACCTCATGCACTACAATAGAGGTGAAGAGAGAAGAAGGCAGAGAGGTTACGGAGAGAGGGAGGAGGAGAAAGACAGACAGACAGACAGACAGACAGACAGACAAGACAGGAAGAAAAGACAGAGAGAGGAGGGGGAGTAAAACGAGGCAGAGAGAGGAAAATAACAAGAGTGTGGGTCTCTGTAGGAGCACAGCGCTGGAACAGGTAGTAGAGTGTTTTGGTCCTTTTCTGTTCAATCTGGAATATCACAATGTGTGTGTGCGAGTGTTGTTGTTGTGTGTGTGTGTGCTTCCTCCTCACCTGGTCCACCTTCAGGTGGAAGGCAGCAGACATCTCCAGTAGGGTGGAGCGTTCGTCCAGGGCAGCAGCGAAGGCCTTCCACTCCTGCTCCAACTGACCTGAGATCTGCTGGATCTGCTGCGACGCGTAGTGACCAGACTCCAACAGCCGGTTCCCCACAGACATGATGCGGTTGATATTTACATAGACATTCTGGAAGGAGAGTGGATGAGACATATTAGATATTCTGTAAGAGTGGAGAAGACATGACAAGGTTAATAGTTACATAGATATTCTGTAAGGAGAGGGAGGGGACATGACAGACATTCTGTGAGGAGAGGGGAGTAAAGTGTTACCAATAGTTACATAGACAGAGATAGAGCGGGAAGGAGACTGAGAGGGAGGGAGACAGACAAACAGGGTAACAGACAGACAGAAAGGGAGGGCGACAGGGAGGGATTCACAGACAGGCAGGAAGGGAGGAGGGAGGGAGGGAGACTTAGAGGGGCGGAGACGGACAAGCATAAAGACAGACAGAGACAGGGAGAGAAGGAGACAGAAACACAGACAGACCGGCAGACCTAAATGGAGGGAGACAGACATAGAAAGACATAGATCAGCACAGGGTGGGCCATGGCTACAGACCCAGCCACACGAGGGCCTACATCAATAGTAAGGGCTTGGGAGTCTGGTGAGAAGTTAACACAGAACACACACAACGCAACCTACTGTACACTCACACACGCACGCACACACACACACACACACACACACACACACACACACACACACACACACACACACACACACACACACACACACACACACACACACACACACACACACACACACACACACACAACCAAGTCCAAATTAAAAACAAACACCCAGAGAGACTATTACTCACTGAGAAGAGAACAGAACCCCTCCAGTCCAAAGGAAAACACCAGCTAGCCTTGGCCTCTACTCTCTTACGTTACAGTGAACAGAGGGGAGGTAAACTGTCAACTGGAAACAGACAATAAGGGGACTACTATCATAGTGCTAAGTGCCTGTATTGTGAAACCAAACAAAGCTGCATCCTGTTGAGAAAATACATAGAATGGCCAAAAATGTTTCCAGAAGTGAGAATATCAGTGAAGTCATAATAAAAGAATATTGAGCATTTTCAGTGAAGAAAAACCCCCAATTGAGATTCATGGTAAATTACATTACAACATTTAAAAATGGTCACCCAACTGCTGAACCAACAAACGCAGCCAATCAAAAGATTAAGGAGGTGACGGTGAGTGTGCAGCAGGCAGCTGATCTTAGTTATCCTGTGAAGCGTAGCGAGCCGAGCGGAGTGGAGGGGCTACACCCGTGGGAGAGGAGGAAGTCCCTCTAGTCTGACCACATGTCCACATGCTTCCACTCAGCCAGCCCCAGCCAGCCCCGACGGACGCCCACAGCACTGTGTGTGGCTGGGTGGGGACAGAGAAGGGGATGGAAGGTGCGGAAAAGGGAGGGCATAGCAGGAGATCCACCCAGACAGAAAGAGGTTCAGTCACGGGTCATGAGTTTCTCCCTCTCCTTTATCACCCATATCACAGGGCTTAAGGCCACTCCGCTCACTGCCTGCCTGCTGCTCAAAACATAACACTTTGGATGGGTTTGATTGTGGTAGTACAACTTCCAGTCCAAAGAAAAGTGACTAGTGGGATCAAGTGTATGGTACAGTCACACACAGGCTGTGCTGAACTAAAACAGTGGTCATTACTTACGAGTCCTATTGGCTCTAGTACAGCTCAACAATGGCCAAGCTTCCCTTTTTAGTAGGCTTCCTCTTTCATGTGGTCAGAGCTACAACGTTATCCCAATGGTTTAATGAGGTGTTTATGGGAGACGAGCTCTCGCTGCCAGCTGTAGACACACACACACAGTTGATGAGCTCTCGCTGCCTGCTGTAGAGATCTACGGCATGCTGGGTAATTAGCATCTGTCGGTTAGGGATCGATACCCTCTCTGACACTGTCAGTGTCATTCTACTACTCGCACACTAAAACCAAAACAACACCAAAACAACACCATGTCCCTTTAAAAGCAGTTGTGACAAGATAAGACATAGATCAGCAAACACAAATTAATTATTCAATTTTACATGCAGGACTGTTAGCATTCAATTACCCCTTTTATCTAAATGAGTGGCTGTAATGAATCACGCAAAACCGCAGTGTGCTCTGAAAAAGAGGTGGGTGAATCCTCATTATACTAATCCATAGCAGGGGAACATCAATGGACCAATGTTCAACATCTCTGTCTGTCTGCAAACACTTTTTAAACTGATGAGAGTTGAGAACACCACACGCGGACAAACAGACAGACATACGGACAGACAGAACGGACACACACAGGGCTGGGCTAGATAAAGACATCTGCCCTCCTGAAAAACGACAAACGCCTCCGACTCCGACGACATCTGTGAAGCATTCAAATGTAAGGCTAAATAACAGTCTCTCTCCACTACATGGCTTCGTTCCTGGATGTAAATGACAGGCAGCATGGTATCTTAGCCAGGGGGAGCTAGACAGAGGGCAGGCCTAATGTAAAACGACAGGCAGCATGGTATCTTAGCCAGGGGAGCTAGACAGAGGGCAGGCCTAATGTAAAACGACAGACAGCATGGTATCTTAGCCAGGAGAGCTAGACAGAGGGCAGGCCTAATGTAAAATGACAGACAGCATGGTATCTTAGCCATGGGGAGCTAGACAGAGGGCAGGCCTAATGTAAAACGACAGACAGCATGGTATCTTAGCCAGGGGAGCTAGACAGAGGGCAGGCAGCATGGTATCTTAGCCAGGGGGAGCTAGACAGAGGGCAGGCCTAATGTAAAACGACAGACAGTATGGTATCTTAGCCAGGGGAGCTAAACAGAGGGCAGGCCTAATGTAAAACGACAGACAGCATGGTATCTTAGCCAGGGGGAGCTAGACAGAGGGCAGGCCTAATGTAAAACGACAGACAGCATGGTATCTTAGCCAGGGGAGCTAGACAGAGGGCAGGCAGCATGGTATCTTAGCCAGGGGGAGCTAGACAGAGGGCAGGCCTAATGTAAAACGACAGACAGCATGGTATCTTAGCCAGGGGGAGCTAGACAGAGGGCAGGCCTAATGTAAAACGACAGACAGCATGGTATCTTAGCCAGGGGGAGCTAGACAGAGGGCAGGCCTAATGTAAAACGACAGACAGCATGGTATCTTAGCCAGGGGGAGCTAGACAGAGGGCAGGCCTAATGTAAAATGACAGACAGCATGGTATCTCAGCCAGGGGGAGCTAGACAGAGGGCAGGCCTAATGTAAAATGACAGACAGCATGGCATCTTAGCCAGGGGGAGCTAGACAGAGGGCAGGCCTAATGTAAACGACAGACAGCATGGTATCTTAGCCAGGGGAGCTAGACAGAGGGCAGGCCTAATGTAAAACGACAGACAGCATGGTATCTTAGCCATGGGGAGCTAGACAGAGGGCAGGCCTAATGTAAAATGACAGACAGCATGGTATCTTAGCCAGGGGAGCTAGACAGAGGGCAGGCCTAATGTAAAACGACAGACAGCATGGTATCTTAGCCATGGGGAGCTAGACAGAGGGCAGGCCTAATGTAAAACGACAGACAGCATGGTATCTTAGCCAGGGGGAGCTAGACAGAGGGCAGGCCTAATGTAAAATGACAGACAGCATGGCATCTTAGCCAGGGGGAGCTAGACAGAGGGCAGGCCTAATGTAAAACGACAGACAGCATGGTATCTTAGCCAGGGGAGCTAGACAGAGGGCAGGCCTAATGTAAAACGACAGACAGCATGGTATCTTAGCCAGGGGGAGCTAGACAGAGGGCAGGCCTAATGTAAAACGACAGACAGCATGGTATCTTAGCCAGGGGAGCTAGACAGAGGGCAGGCCTAATGTAAAACTCCTGGAGGACCCGGGTTAAAGGGAAAGTAAACACTGGGCCAGGCCTCTGCATAGTATCCATTGACTGATCACATTACATACACCACCAAGGTTTACCCACATAGCAGCATACCACAGAACTCAAGCATCACACATACTGAGCACTTAGAGCAGGGAGGGTCCAGTCCACAGAGGAAAATACTGGCACTTATACTGCTGTCACAAAGCCCATTTTTGCATGGCAAAGATATGAAGTGTGGCCGCTTTCCATCTCCACATCCCAGACTTGGGGAATTCAAAACAAATGCAATCAAGAGTTATTTGTCTATGCCAAAGGGACTGGTCCGACACGTGAACATGATAATGATAGTGTTTCCATTTTTTCCCAGTTGTAAACGAACAGACAACATTACAGATAGGAGATAGGATCAGGATGGAACAGGAAGAACTAATCAATGAGACTGACACAGTAATGGAGGACTTGGCATATGCCAATAACCCAAGTCTGAGTCCCAAATGGCACCCTATTCCCTATTTAGTGCACTACTTTTGACCTGGGTCCATATGGCTCTAGTCAAAAGTGGTGCACTATGTAGGGAATAGGGTGTCATTTGGGGGGGACACCTAGGCTCATAGACTCTGAGAGGGTGAGAGGGGAGAATGTCTTGAACAGGAAGCACCTGGGGTTACTGGCTAGCGTTCTCCAAAATAAGGAACATGACAGAAAGTCTATTTTTATTTCATATTTACCTTGTTCTAATATTCACACAGAGAGGAGACACTAGGAGACTAGGCCACAATGACATCACATGTCCATTCTAGCATTACCATTTCCATTATGTGTTTCAAACAGGCTTTCCATTGTGCCGCTATCGGATGGCCATCTGCTTTTCTATTGAACTGGTTTTGAATTTCTGTCAATAGTCAAGGGCACGTTCCTCCCCAAAGTGGAACCATTGAGTGTAATATTACAACAACACCATAGAGGGCAGATTACCATCACATCTCCATACCTTTCATTTGCATATTACAAATGACATAATCATAGATGATCATCATCAGCCCCAGCCCCAGCCATTGTGATAATCTTCCCTTTCAAACACACACACATATTTTACCCTCACAGTATCCTCATCAGCAACTAGCTCTACCTCCCAAATATGATCCAGGCAGTCACATAGTCTTTCTAGTCAACAGGAAGCATGGCATCCTGGGGAAAAGGAGCGGTCAGTCCCTCTGTTCCAGAGTCCCCCTGCCTATTGTTGACACTGCACACTGATGGCTAAGTCATGCACAATAATGCCTGTGTGACTGTGACCAGGGCTGGGTCTAGGTCTGGTGATCCCCCTGCCTCAATGGGGCCTGTCTGTCTGTCCGCTTCTCAAAACAAGCTAGGCTGGCTCAGCATAAAATAACTCGAAAAACCTCTAGAAGCAAGATCATATTAAATGATAAGAGGATAACATTTAATTGTATAGAGAAGTGGTTCCCAAACTGTTGGGCGAGGAGTCAGCAGAAAAAATAAATACAAAATACAAATACGAACTCAGTCCGGATTTAAAATTACACTTGAAAGTTGTAATAGTAGAATGCAAAAGGTGCCATTTGGAAATTGGGTAGTGCATCATCAGCTCCTCTTGTCAGTCATTGCAGAAATGTCAGAAATGTCCAGATCAACTAGCCCATGACAACGTTTTTAGAATTTCGTTTTCTTCAACCCATAGATATTGTTGTAATTTTTTTGTCACTCAAATATCACATGAATACACATTAGACATGGCAAAATGTATAGAATTGCAAGACAATTTGCTTTAAAACTGCAAAATTCACTCCAGCATAGAAATAGATGTGGTGAGCGCGTGAGTGAAAAAGGTCGGGAACCCCTGGTATAGAGGAATATGTCCAAGGAAACAATGTCATACAGTGTAAGTGTACTTAGTGTAAGTGTACTTAGTGTAAGTGTACTTTACAGTATTAGACCACCATACAATCTAGAGATAGGTTCCCCAACTGGCACCTTGAGGGCTGAATTCATTGCTAAACATAAAAAACTGTAAAAACAATTTGTTCCAAGTGACTGTAATTTAGGAAATCTGTTCCCAAGAGTTTCCACGCATAATAGAGAGATGTGATCATATACAAATGTTAGCAAGGTTTGACATTTTTATGTTTTAGTCAAAAATGATTTATGTTTTAGTCAAAAATGATGAGAGAGGGCAGAGAGACCAAGTGATTTATCATCTTCCCCTACAGAACACAGCTAGGGCCTTTAACCCTGCAGGCAGCCGGGGAGGGTCAGGACAGTTAGCACACAGACAGACAGACAGACAGACAGAGAGACAGACAGACAGACAGACAGACAGACAGACAGACAGACAGACAGACAGACAGACAGACAGACAGACAGACAGACAGACAGACAGACAGACAGACAGACAGACAGACAGACAGACAGACAGACAGACAGACAGACAGACAGACAGACAGACAGACAGACAGACAGACACAAACACACCCAGGCAGGAGATGGACGGCTTGTCTCAACCTCACACTGCATGTGGTAGGTACTGGGAGGACTGTTAAGTTTAACCCATCATTATGTGGCCCTTTTAAGAGGGGGGGGGGGGGGTGACTATAATTAAGCTATAGATTTATAGTTGACTATAAATACACTATAGATGACTATCAATAAGCTTCAACGTATTTTAACACAAAGCTGAGGGGCACAGTAGTTTATGGTCATTGGGTTACACCACTGATTCAATCAATAATGTAGAAGAGTGTATTCTTACCATACAGTTCATGGCAAAGTGGTTGTGCTGAGTCTGCAGCTCCCCGGCATGCTGGTGGTTCCCTCCTATCTCTGTGTAGCTGGTCAGGAACAGGCCCTTGTTGTGCATGATCCAGTCAAACATCTGTGGGCGGCGCGACACACACACAGCCATGGGCACACAAACACGCACACAGGCAGGCACAAGCACACAGAAGAAGATCTCTATAAGCAGGTACTGTATCTTACAGCTCTGGAGGGGTGAGAGAGAGACAGAGAGAGAGAGGGAGGGGGGCTAAAGGCTGATGACATGGATGTTTGGACTCTCAGGAAGGCAGATGGAATGACTCCACTCCACTGTATTGAACTGTGTGTCAGCCTGACCCTAGTGTCATGTTGTCATACTGCCTAGACTCGTGATGTTGCCACTGGGAACGCCAGACAGCTGGTCGAGGTTGGTATCACCCTGGAGGGACCTTTAGCCAGCATGACAAGTAACCTCAGCGTGACAGCTACCATTTCAACTTGACCTCTGAGACATGCTTCAATAACCGGGGACAATAATGACATGCCTGGGGAGGAAGAGGAGGAGAAAGAGGATGAGGTGGTGGTGTAGGAAGAGGAGGAGGAAGAGGAGGTGGTGGTGGGGAGATGTAATTAAAGCTTTGCTCTGACTAACTGACAAACATGTCTGTTTCCACAGCAGGGAGGCGTCACATCACCATCTGGCTGATAGCTACATGACATCCATATAACTGTAGCTGGGTCTATGCACACTGACAGGCTATGGGCCATTACAGTATACTGCAAACAAGCATCATTACTCCTGCAGATACTTATCCCATTCTGTTTGCTATGAAGTAATATTCTCAATGCAAATCCAGACTTCACTGGTGAGCTTGGGATGCTTTCTTTCTAGTTATGAATGCTAGGATGAGAGATATGGACTAAAATGGGATTCCTTTGAATAGAAACAAGCCTTGTTCTATGAACACAAAAGTGAAAGTAGTGTGTAGTTAGTACATAACATACCTTCTCTGCATCCTGCTCAAACAGCCGCAGCTGGAAGCACTGGTCCAGTTTCAGCTTGCGCATGTGCCACAGCTGCTGCAGGTGCTGGCGTGTGCCATGCAACTTGTCGAGCAGAGCACTCACTTTGGGCACCAAGTTGTGGGCATCTGGGTGGCCTGTGAGCCCATCGTTAGCATCCGTTCCCCCGCCGCCGCGGTTAGTGTAGCCTCCAGGGGTGACACTACCCTGCTGAAGCCTCTGGAGCAGCCTGCGTCCCTGGGTGTCCAACTCCTCCACCGAGGCTTTGGTGGCCCTCTTCTTGAGCGAGGCGTGTTCCTCCATAAGGCGCCGTGCCCCCTCCAGGTCGCGCGGAAGGTCGCGCTGCGCCAGGGTCTCCTGCAGCTCCTCCAGCCGTGCCAAAGCCCGGGCGGCATCGCCGGCGAAGTCCTCGAAGGCCACGCGCACATCGATCCACTCGTCGTGGTCGTACTCCAGGCTGCCCTCGAAGTCTGACGTCAGCTGGGAGGGGTCCACCACCTTGGTCAGGCCCTCGAGAGACACCATGACCGTCTGGAGGAAGAGGGAGGATTCAGACACTAATATAAACAGCAGTCTGTGAGGAAAAGGGGGGGAGGATTCAGACACTAATATAAACAGCAGTCTGTGAAGAAAAGGGGGGGAGGATTCAGACACTAATATAAACAGCAGTCTGTGAGGAAGAGGGAGGAAGGATTCAGACACTAATATAAACAGCAGTCTGTGAGGAAGAGGGAGGAAGGATTCAGACAATAATATAAACAGCAGTCTGTGAGGAAGAGGGAGGAAGGATTCAGACAATAATATAAACAGCAGTCTGTGAGGAAGAGGGAGGAAGGATTCAGACGATAATATAAACAGCAGTCTGTGAGGAAAAGGGGGGGGAGGATTTAGACACTAATATAAACAGCAGTCTGTGAGGAAAAGGGGGGGGGGGGGATTCAGACACTAATATAAACAGCAGTCTGTGAGGAAGAGGGAGGAAGGATTCAGACAATAATATAAACAGCAGTCTGTGAGGAAGAGGGAGGAAGGATTCAGACAATAATATAAACAGCAGTCTGTGAGGAAAAGGGGGGGAGGATTTAGACACTAATATAAACAGCAGTCTGTGAGGAAAAGGGGGGAGGATTCAGACACTAATATAAACAGCAGTCTGTGAGGAAGAGGGAGGAAGGATTCAGACAATAATATAAACAGCAGTCTGTGAGGAAGAGGGAGGGTTCAGACACTAATATAAACAGCAGTCTGTGAGGAAGAGGGAGGAAGGATTCAGACAATAATATAAACAGCAGTCTGTGAGGAAAAGGGGGGGAGGATTTAGACACTAATATAAACAGCAGTCTGTGAGGAAAAGGGGGGAGGATTCAGACACTAATATAAACAGCAGTCTGTGAGGAAAAGGGGGGGAGGATTTAGACACTAATATAAACAGCAGTCTGTGAGGAAAAGGTGGGGAGGATTCAGACACTAATATAAACAGCAGTCTGTGAGGAAGAGGGAGGAAGGATTCAGACAATAATATAAACAGCAGTCTGTGAGGAAAAGAGGGGGAGGATTTAGACACTAATATAAACAGCAGTCTGTGAGGAAAAGGGGGGGAGGATTTAGACACTAATATAAACAGCAGTCTGTGAGGAAAAGGGGGGGAGGATTCAGACACTAATATAAACAGCAGTCTGTGAGGAAAAGGGGGGGAGGATTTAGACACTAATATAAACAGCAGTCTGTGAGGAAGAGGGAGGAAGGATTCAGACAATAATATAAACAGCAGTCTGTGAGGAAAAGGGGGGAGGATTCAGACACTAATATAAACAGCAGTCTGTGAGGAAGAGGGAGGAAGGATTCAGACAATAATATAAACAGCAGTCTGTGAGGAAGAGGGAGGGTTCAGACACTAATATAAACAGCAGTCTGTGAGGAAGAGGGAGGAAGGATTCAGACAATAATATAAACAGCAGTCTGTGAGGAAAAGGGGGAGGATTTAGACACTAATATAAACAGCAGTCTGTGAGGAAAGGGGGGAGGATTCAGACACTAATATAAACAGCAGTCTGTGAGGAAAAGGGGGAGGATTTAGACACTAATATAAACAGCAGTCTGTGAGGAAAAGTGGGGAGGATTCAGACACTAATATAAACAGCAGTCTGTGAGGAAGAGGGAGGAAGGATTCAGACAATAATATAAACAGCAGTCTGTGAGGAAAAGAGGGGGAGGATTTAGACACTAATATAAACAGCAGTCTGTGAGGAAGAGGGAGGAAGGATTCAGACAATAATATAAACAGCAGTCTGTGAGGAAGAGGGAGGATTCAGACACTAATATAAACAGCAGTCTGTGAAGAAGAGGGAGGATTCAGACACTAATATAAACAGCAGTCTGTGAGGAAAAGGGGGAGGATTTAGACACTAATATAAACAGCAGTCTGTGAGGAAAAGGGGGGATTCAGACACTAATATAAACAGCAGTCTGTGAGGAAGAGGGAGGAAGGATTCAGACAATAATATAAACAGCAGTCTGTGAGGAAGAGGGAGGGTTCAGACACTAATATAAACAGCAGTCTGTGAGGAAGAGGGAGGAAGGATTCAGACAATAATATAAACAGCAGTCTGTGAGGAAAAGGGGGGGAGGATTTAGACACTAATATAAACAGCAGTCTGTGAGGAAGAGGGAGGAAGGATTCAGACAATAATATAAACAGCAGTCTGTGAGGAAAAGGGGGGGAGGATTTAGACACTAATATAAACAGCAGTCTGTGAGGAAGAGGGAGGAGGATTCAGACAATAATATAAACAGCAGTCTGTGAGGAAAAGGGGGAGGATTTAGACACTAATATAAACAGCAGTCTGTGAGGAAAAGGGGGAGGATTCAGACACTAATATAAACAGCAGTCTGTGAGGAAAAGGGGGGGAGGATTCAGACACTAATATAAACAGCAGTCTGTGAGGAAAAGGTGGGGAGGATTCAGACACTAATATAAACAGCAGTCTGTGAGGAAGAGGGAGGAAGGATTCAGACAATAATATAAACAGCAGTCTGTGAGGAAGAGGGAGGGTTCAGACACTAATATAAACAGCAGTCTGTGAGGAAGAGGGAGGAAGGATTCAGACAATAATATAAACAGCAGTCTGTGAGGAAGAGGGAGGATTCAGACACTAATATAAACAGCAGTCTGTGAGGAAGAGGGAGGAAGGATTTAGACACTAATATAAACAGCAGTCTGTGAGGAAGAGGGAGGAAGGATTCAGACAATAATATAAACAGCAGTCTGTGAGGAAGAGGGAGGATTCAGACACTAATATAAACAGCAGTCTGTGAAGAAAAGGGGGGGAGGATTCAGACACTAATATAAACAGCAGTCTGTGAGGAAGAGGGAGGAAGGATTCAGACAATAATATAAACAGCAGTCTGTGAGGAAGAGGGAGGAAGGATTCAGACGATAATATAAACAGCAGTCTGTGAGGAAAAGGGGGGGGAGGATTTAGACACTAATATAAACAGCAGTCTGTGAGGAAAAGGGGGAAGGATTCAGACACTAATATAAACAGCAGTCTGTGAGGAAGAGGGAGGAAGGATTCAGACAATAATATAAACAGCAGTCTGTGAGGAAGAGGGAGGGTTCAGACACTAATATAAACAGCAGTCTGTGAGGAAGAGGGAGGAAGGATTCAGACAATAATATAAACAGCAGTCTGTGAGGAAAAGGGGGGGAGGATTTAGACACTAATATAAACAGCAGTCTGTGAGGAAGAGGGAGGAAGGATTCAGACAATAATATAAACAGCAGTCTGTGAGGAAAAGGGGGGG
The DNA here is from genome assembly GCF_034236695.1 of Oncorhynchus nerka. Lineage (NCBI taxonomy): Eukaryota > Metazoa > Chordata > Actinopteri > Salmoniformes > Salmonidae > Oncorhynchus > Oncorhynchus nerka. Next base: position 16,307,127 of record NC_088398.1, on the reverse strand, counting down.
AGGATTCAGACACTAATATAAACAGCAGTCTGTGAGGAAAAGGGGGGGAGGATTCAGACACTAATATAAACAGCAGTCTGTGAGGAAAAGGTGGGGAGGATTCAGACACTAATATAAACAGCAGTCTGTGAGGAAGAGGGAGGAAGGATTCAGACAATAATATAAACAGCAGTCTGTGAGGAAGAGGGAGGGTTCAGACACTAATATAAACAGCAGTCTGTGAGGAAGAGGGGGAAGGATTCAGACAATAATATAAACAGCAGTCTGTGAGGAAGAGGGGGGGAGGATTCAGACACTAATATAAACAGCAGTCTGTGAGGAAGAGGGAGGAAGGATTTAGACACTAATATAAACAGCAGTCTGTGAGGAAGAGGGGGAGGATTCAGACAATAATATAAACAGCAGTCTGTGAGGAAGAGGGAGGGTTCAGACACTAATATAAACAGCAGTCTGTGAAGAAGAGGGGGAGGTTCAGACACTAATATAAACAGCAGTCTGTGAGGAAGAGGGAGGAAGGTTCAGACACTAATATAAACAGCAGTCTGTGAGGAAGAGGGAGGAGGGTTCAGACAATAATATAAACAGCAGTCTGTGAGGAAGAGGGAGGAAGGATTCAGACAATAATATAAACAGCAGTCTGTGAGGAAGAGGGAGGAAGGATTCAGACACTAATATAAACAGCAGTCTGTGAGGAAGAGGGGGGAGGATTCAGACACTAATATAAACAGCAGTCTGTGAGGAAGAGGGGGGGATTCAGACACTAATATAAACAGCAGTCTGTGAGGAAGAGGGGGAGGATTCAGACACTAATATAAACAGCAGTCTGTGAGGAAGAGGGAGGGTTCAGACACTAATATAAACAGCAGTCTGTGAGGAAGAGGGGGGGAGGATTCAGACACTAATATAAACAGCAGTCTGTGAGGAAGAGGGGGAGGGATTCAGACACTAATATAAACAGCAGTCTGTGAGGAAGAGGGAGGAAGGTTCAGACAATAATATAAACAGCAGTCTGTGAGGAAAAGGGGGGAGGTTCAGACACTAATATAAACAGCAGTCTGTGAGGAAAGGGGGAGGGTTCAGACACTAATATAAACAGCAGTCTGTGAGGAAAGAGGGGGAGGTTCAGACACTAATATAAACAGCAGTCTGTGAGGAAGAGGGAGGGTTCAGACACTAATATAAACAGCAGTCTGTGAGGAAGAGGAGGGTTCAGACACTAATATAAACAGCAGTCTGTGAGGAAGAGGGAGGGTTCAGACACTAATATAAACAGCAGTCTGTGAGGAAGAGGGGGGGAGGATTCAGACACTAATATAAACAGCAGTCTGTGAGGAAGAGGGAGGGTTCAGACACTAATATAAACAGCAGTCTGTGAGGAAGAGGGAGGGTTCAGACACTAATATAAACAGCAGTCTGTGAGGAAGAGGGAGGGTTCAGACACTAATATAAACAGCAGTCTGTGAGGAAGAGGGAGGGTTCAGACACTAATATAAACAGCAGTCTGTGAGGAAGAGGGAGGGTTCAGACACTAATATAAACAGCAGTCTGTGAGGAAGAGGGGGGGATGATTCAGACACTAATTTAAACAGCAGTCTGTGAGGAAGAGGGGGGGTTCAGACACTAATATAAACAGCAGTCTGTGAGGAAGAGGGAGGGTTCAGACACTAATATAAACAGCAGTCTGTGAGGAAGAGGGAGGGTTCAGACACTAATATAAACAGCAGTCTGTGAGGAAGAGGGAGGGTTCAGACACTAATATAAACAGCAGTCTGTGAGGAAGAGGGAGGGTTCAGACACTAATATAAACAGCAGTCTGTGAGGAAGAGGGAGGGTTCAGACACTAATATAAACAGCAGTCTGTGAGGAAGAGGGAGGGTTCAGACACTAATATAAACAGCAGTCTGTGAGGAAGAGGGAGGGTTCAGACACTAATTTAAACAGCAGTCTGTGAGGAAGAGGGGGTTCAGACACTAATTTAAACAGCAGTCTGTGAGGAAGAGGGGGGGTTCAGACACTAATATAAACAGCAGTCTGTGAGGAAGAGGGGGGGTTCAGACACTAATATAAACAGTAGTCTGTGAGGAAGAGGGGGGGTTCAGACACTAATATAAACAGCAGTCTGTGAGGAATTGGGAGGGTTCAGACACTAATTTAAACAGCAGTCTGTGAGGAAGAGGGAGGGTTCAGACACTAATTTAAACAGCAGTCTGTGAGGAAGAGGGGGGGTTCAGACACTAATATAAACAGCAGTCTGTGAGGAAGGTATGGAAGGAGATCCGAGAAGCAGAAAGTCATTTTATGACACTGATGACACCTCATTCTTATTCTACGGGAGCGACGCACTGAAAGTATACCCTGATGCATGAGACGCCCGAGATGCAGATATTATTATTAATGACTATCACGTTACTAAACCAACTGAATATCACTGTGAGTCAAAATTTCAGAACCAACATAATTAAACGTGGATTATGAGGAGTGGTCAACAACAGATCTATTACGTCCAATGTTCACTTGAAAAGGTGGGCAAAAACATTCCAGGAATTGTAGCTGCAGCCACGTTACCAGTCATAACACATCAAATCCCTATGAGATAACGTCAACACATGCACTATCCACAGCTCTTTAAAGCCCATTCATGTGTATGTTGTGTATTCTTTAGCAGTGGGCTCAGATTAACGCCAATCTGGATGTCCCTCATCAGACTGCCCTCTTTACTGAGACTCTGCTCTCTCTGAGGCCCATATATCCATGTTCCACTCTAAATAGGTCAGAACTCAATTGAACAGCTCCAGCTTCCTACCCACACGGGACTCTCTCTGTCACAGCTTTAATGTCCCTTTCCAATTCCACACAACACTTCCTAGGGCTCATAACGACATCTTGGAACACTTATACACAACTTTAATTCAATTTGAAGGCAATCAATTCATTTGAAGAAAAACATTCACATTGCAAACTAATTTTCTCATGCCTTACAACTCCAGAGACTACAAACATATTCTCAGTATAGCCTAAAGATGATTAAGACATACAATCTCCTCAGACACTTTTGGGAAAAGATCCACATCTGAGGATCGATTCAAAGCGGTTGAGTCATATTGCTATAGTACCATTCTCAGAACCCATAAGGCAATCTCGCGCTAGGTAGCTTGCTTGCTCAAATTATTCTGTATGAATGTCCATCACAAGAGACTATGCCGGGTGGACCTACCTCAAATTCAAACTTGGAGCTCCCAAAATTGGTCCTCTGTTTCTGCCAGAAGTTGTCTGGTTTGATGATGAGGGCGACGTGGATGCAGGAAGGGAAGGATTCCTGCAGGATCTTCAGCAGAGGTTTGATGCTGTCCCACTTAGAGCCTCGCATGTCAACGATGACCGTGAAGCCATGTCTGCTCACCTCCTCACTGAGACAAACCAAGACAACAACCACAAGTAGCCATGAAATTCACAAATCACCACTCAAATATTTTATTTTACTTCCATGACAAAAAAAATATTGCAAATATTCAAATGAAAATGAAATGGGTGGTGAAAATGTATTTCACCAGGTGCCTCAGAAAAAATGTAATAAAATGTAACCGTTGAGATGTTCAATGACTCGCTTACCAAAAGTGTCCCGCTGCAAAAGCACCATAAAAGGATCCCCAGTGTTTAAGGCTTAACCTGAGTGTCTCACAGCGCAGGAGGCCTTGTGCTCTGAACTAAATCACTATGACTTCACTCTCTGAAAAGACCAGCCCAGCCGTCTCCCAGAGAGAAACCATAAGAAAACAGTGGGAGAGAACGAGTGAACCAGAGAGAGAGACAAATACAAAGTGAGAGCGAGAGTTTGTTTCTGTGTATAAAAGAGAGCGTAAAACTGCCCTCCCGCTGAGTGGACAGCACAGACAGTCTTGCCGAGGTAACGTTCCACTAGCAACTCTGCAAGCCAACCGCCCACGCCTCCCACGTCCTAGTCCAGACCGACGCCCCTTCTCTCCGGATGCAGCCCGCACCAGATCCCCTACACTGTTTTCCTAACCACTAGTCAGCCTCTAGGCTAGTATCCAATAACACTGAAAACAGACAGAGAAGAGGAGAAGCTTGCCTGCAGCTAAACAGCACAGAGAGAGAGAGCGAAAAGGAGATGGCCTGAGAATATCTATCTGCAGTTAGTTATTAGTAAGTGACCCACTCCGCTGTGCTCTCCTCTGCTCTGCTCTGCCTGCCTGGCGTCATCAGCCCCTACAGAGAGAGGCCCAGGGGGAGTCTAACCTACATACAGCCCTGGACTGCACTGCACTACACTACAAACACGCACGCACGCACGCACACACACACACGCATACAGACAGACAGACAGACACATGCAAGCGCATACAGAAACACACACATACTGTATACTGAGTAAACTATGTCAACAGTCAATGGTAACGGTACTGCACCAGGCTGAGGGCTGGAGTATAATATTCCCTCTAAAGCTGCACAGAGAGGTGGCTGCTTAAAGGGAAGAGTCTATTTCAAATAAAGCAGAGAGGGAAATCAGTTGGGGAGTAGTTGAATTTGAAAACACACAGCGATACACAGGTGGTAGTCTGGGGAGGGTTTCCTCGTTCACGCTGGACTCCAATAGAATGTGACACAGAGGAGAGTCAACAAGCTGGTTTTCATTATCCAACTTTCAGAGTTAATATGGTGCGTGTGCGTGCGTGCGTGCGTGCGTGTGTGTGTGTAGTGCAGGGAAAGGAGGCCGGGCTGGGTTCAACAGTGTGTTCAGTTATTTATGTATAAGAAACAGTACCTGGGGATACCAGCGAGGTAGGCTATGAGTCTGCGGAGGTCCTCTGTTCGTATTCTGTCATGGTTACTCCTGGCTGGGAAGGTAAGGACAGGACCCCCACGTTTATCTCGGCCACCTGGGGAACACATGAACCAGGACCATGAGAAACACACAACAACAGATAACCACTAAACAGGGATTTACAAATCCTGCTAGTTGTCCTCACCTTTTACAGTATAATGGACTCTTATCGTAATACCGGCAACTGAAGAATGCATTACTATTTTACAATAATAGGAGTACTTTGAGGTAAAATCACTCATCATATTTATAGCTGTTTACAGCATACATATTGCAAAAATCACGGAAGCTGGAGACTCATATCTCCCTCACCAGCTGGTAGAGCAGCACACAGATCACTGCACCTGTACATAGCCTATCTGTAAATAACCCATCCAACTACCTCATCCCCATACTGGTATTTTTTTTTATGTATTGTTTTTGCTCCTTTGCACCCCAGTATCTCTACTTGCACATTCATCTTCTGCACATCTATCTCTACAGTGTTTAATTGCTAAATTGTAATTATTTCGTCACTATGGCCTATTTATTGCCTTACCTCCCTTATCTCATTTGCACACACTGTATATAGACTTTTTCTATTGTGTTATTGACTGTACGTTTGTTTATCCCATATGTAACTCTGTGTTGTTGTTTGTGTCGCACTGCTTTGCTTTATCTTGGCCAGGTCGCAGTTGTAAATGAGAACTTGTTCTCAAATAGCCTACCTGGTTAAATAAAGGTGACATTAAAAATACAATTAAAATAAAAAATACTTTATAGCTTTTAGTTGGAGGCAAGACTGCTTGCCACCACTAATAAGAACCACCACTAATAAGAACAAAAATAGACCATAGAAGTTATGAGTCTTGACATGACTAAGTCATGTCAGCAGTAAGTCACAGCAGGTCAGGGTCATGGCACGGTTCACACAGACAGCTCAACTCACAGCTTAGCTGAAGCTACATCTCCCTGCAGAGGAAGCCTTGCATGCCTGATGTTTCCCTGTGTTGTGTTGTAGGCTGTTGTTCCCACCATAATGTGCTGCCTATTCCCAGTGCTCTGTAGTAAATGCAGAGCTGCAGTGAATCATGTGAGGCCGTTTGTGTGTGTGTGTGTGTGTGTGTGTGTGTGTGTGTGTGTGTGTGTGTGTGTGTGTGTGTGTGTGTGTGTGTGTGTGTGTGTGTGTGTGTGTGTGTGTGTATTCCCATGACATTCTACAGACCATATAGAATGTAAACACCATGGATCAGAGACATCGTGTTTCTCACCTGATATGAAGGCAACCTTTTCTTTAAGGATGGGCAGAACGTCTATGGCCTTCATCTCCTCATTTCGATGAAACCCTGAAATAAACAGGGAAATGCAGTCAGTCAGAACAGTAAATCAGACCATCAAGGTTCAGTTCTGTACATACTGAAGTGCACTTGATAACATGATATCAGTCAATCAGTCATGTTCTCATCACTACTAATACACAACCTGGGTTAGGACTGAAACAGGTTCAGAGCCACAGAATGTACCAGTCAGAGTGTTCCAGTCTGTTAAAAATCACTCTGTATAGTTGACCCAGTTCTAGCAGCGGAACCCTGACATGAGATAAAATCAGCCATCTCTTTGTCATTACAACCCTATGACAGGTTGAACTCTTGAGAAGGCCTAATACGAGTTCAGAATGGTGACAACCACTACTAAGAACAAAAATAGATCATAGAAGTTAAATAAGGTTAAATCCTTATTGTACAACCAAGCAGTCAAAGAGACACAGTAGTGACTAGATAGATAGCATCATAGCTATAGCGCTGTACTCTGGTCTTAACTCATATCCTCACCTACTCCCCAGATGGCTTACACTCAATATAGAGAGCACCCCCCCCCCCCCCACACCACACACACACGTGTATGTACGACCACACACACACACATTTACATTGTGTCATAGCATCATAGCACAGCCTGTAGATAAGACCTGAGTAGATCCTGTAGTCATACAGTGTAGTACGAGTAGGTTGATGTCTACTGCACTGACTAGAGCTGCAGCTTACTGTGTTAGACCTGGTAGAGAAGCAGCTTACTGTGTTAGACCTGGTAGAGAAGCAGCTTACTGTGTTAGACCTGGTAGGGCTGCAGCTTACTGTGTTAGACCTGGTAGAGAAGCAGCTTAGTGTGTTAGACCTGGTAGAGCAGCAGCTTACTGTGTTAGACCTGGTAGAGCAGCAGCTTACTGTGTTAGACCTGGTAGAGAAGCAGCTTACTGTGTTAGACCTGGTAGAGCAGCAGCTTACTGTGTTAGACCTGGTAGAGCAGCAGCTTACTGTGTTAGACCTGGTAGAGCAGCAGCTTACTGTGTTAGACCTGGTAGAGCAGCAGCTTACTGTGTTAGACCTGGTAGAGCAGCAGCTTACTGTGTTAGCCCTGGTAGAGCAGCAGCTTACTGTGTTAGACCTGGTAGGGCTGCAGCTTACTGTGTTAGACCTGGTAGGGCTGCAGCTTACTGTGTTAGACCTGGTAGAGCAGCAATTTACTGTGTTAGACCTGGTAGAGCAGCAGCTTAGTGTGTTAGACCTGGTAGAGCAGCAGCTTACTGTGTTAGACCTGGTAGAGCTGCAGCTTACTGTGTTAGACCTGGTAGGGCTGCAGCTTACTGTGTTAGACCTGGTAGGGCTGCATCTTACTGTGTTAGACCTGGTAGGGCTGCAGCTTACTGTGTTAGACCTGGTAGAGCTGCAGTTTACTGTGTTAGACCTGGTAGAGCAGCAGCTTACTGTGTTAGACCTGGTAGAGCAGCAGTTTCCTTAACTACTAAACGGGAGAGAGGAAACAGAAACAGAGACAGAGAGAGGAAGAGAGAAAGAGCGAGTGAGAGAGAAAGAGAGCGCGAGCAAGAGAGGGAAAGGGAGAGAGCGAGGGAGGGAGAGAGAGAGAGCGAGGGAGGGAGAGCGGGGTCTATTTCAAATAAAGCAGAGAGGGAAATCACAGTTGGGGAGGAGTCGAATTTGAAAACACACAACGATACACAGGTGGTAATCTGGGGAGGGTTGCCTCGTTCACGCTGGACTCCAATAGAATGTGACACGGAGGAGAGTCAACAAGCTGGTTTTCATTACCCAACTTTCAGAGTTAATACTGTGTGTGTGTGTGTGTGTGTGTGTGTGTGTGTGTGTGTGTGTGTGTGTGTGTGTGTGTGTGTGTCTGTGTGTAGTGCAGGGAAAGGAAAGGAAGCTCCGAGGCCTATGTTCTGACTGAATATTTTATGGACATGCTAATAGGCAGTAGCTAGGCTTTATCTCCTGCAAACCTGCAACGTAATATATTTCCCACTCACTGTTCCACCCCATGGGGAGAACTGGTTTGTGTCCCAAATGGCACACTATTCTACATGGGGTCTGGTCAAAAGTAGTGCAATAAATAGGGGATAGGGACGCATTTTGGATGCATTCATGGTCATATTATCATATCAAATCACTCCTCGTAGTCTCAAACTGTAGTCCCCTGTCTGTCCCCAACCCACTTTGTCACAGCTCAATGGATTTGTTGTTGTTGGAATTATCCTAAATGGATTATTCATTTGACTGTAACACAAAATCCGATTTTCACAAGGCATTGCATGATATGATTAATAGCATCCTATCAAAAAAGATGGCAGACTCAATAGTTGTGATTGCCGATTAAAAGTATTAGTTCATTCTGAGATGAGGTTAAAACAGTTGCCAGAGACGGACAGAAAAGAGTATGAAATACTCTACCTTGATATTGTATTAACAATCACTCAGTGTGCTGCCGTGTGCCCTTTGAAAACATAGAATATAGAATCGGCTTCATACAATTTTATTCTGTGCCTCGCTGGAGAGAAAATGTAGCTGTTTAAACGGGAATGGTTAATGCCAGGTGAGGCCAAGGGAAGGTCCTTTTAGGATGCCGCTCTCATCATTCTGTAAGATCTGTTCTTGAGGTAACATGTAGTACTGAGTACTGCAGTTTATACTCAGATGCGTTCGTTTCTGGGCGTTTTGCCCCGTGTTTGAGGCATGTTTGCCTTTGTGGGCTAATGAGTCGATTTAATCTATTGCTATTGGCCAAATTCGTTATGTATTAAGGAAGTTACGTATTTTCCCCTAACCAGTGTTACCATTTTCCTCATCTGTCTGTTGTATATTTTGTCAATATCACACTGGATCCAGTCCTCTCTGTCACCTCCACTGTAGGCCTAGGCTACATTCTTAGAAAAAAAGGTGCTATCTAGAAGTATATCAAGAGTATACAACCAACTACACCTGATCTAATGACTCTGTTGTAACTGTTGTAACTGTTGCTGCTCCACACCAACAAGATAGACTGCTGGGTCCTCCATCCTAACACAGGCCTACTGTAAGTACCTGATAGTATCCAGAGTAATAGTAATATCATAAATAGATTACCAGGAAATATCATAAATAGATTACCAGGAAATATCATAAATAGACTACCAGGAAATATCATAAATAGACTACCAGGAAATATCATAAATAGACTACCAGGAAATATCATAAATAGATTACCAGGAAATATCATAAATAGACTTTCAGGAAATATCATAAATAGACTACCAGGAAATATCATAAATAGACTACCAGGAAATATCATAAATAGACTACCAGGAAATATCATAAATAGACTACCAGGAAATATCATAAAAATATCATAAAAGATAGAAATATCATAAATAGACTACCAGGAAATATCATAAATAGACTACCAGGAAATATCATAAATAGACTACCAGGAAATATCATAAATAGACTACCAGGAAATATCATAAATAGATTACCAGGAAATATCATAAATAGACTACCAGGAAAGTAGGTTTGTAGCTTTCACCATCAGTAAAATAAAGTGTTAATGATGATTCTACTAGTTTGTTGCTGCTGATAAAAATATGATTTTATTCGGAGAGACTAAAAACGTTTGTCACAGACGAACTGCGTAGATTAGACCAAGGTAATAGGATGATAAGATGATTCCACCAGTAGCCATTCAGTCAGTTTAAATTAGAGGTCAACCGATTAATCGGAATGGCCGATTAATTAGGGCCGATTTCAAGTTTTCATAACAATCGGTAATCGGTATTTTTGGGCGCCGATTTTTTTTTATACCCTTATTTAACTAGGCAAGTCAGTTAAGAACACATTCTTATTTTCAATGACGGCCTAGGGACGGTGGGTTAACTGCCTCGTTCAGGGGCTCGTTCAGGATTTTCACCTTGTCAGCTCGGGGGATCCAATCTTGCACCCTTACAGTTAACTAGTCCAACGCAGGCAATAACGACCTGCGTCTCTCTCGTTGCACTCCACAAGAGACTGCCTGTTACGCGAATGCAGTAAGCCAAGGTAAGTTGCTAGCTAGCATTAAACTTATCTTATAAAAAACAATCAATCTTAATCACTAGTTAACTACACATGGTTGATGATATTACTAGATATTATCTAGCGTGTCCTGCGTTGCATCTAATCTGACTGTGCATACAAGCATACAAGTATCTAAGTATCTGACTGAGCGGTGGTCGGCAGAAGCAGGCGCGAAAACATGCATTCAAACAGCGCTTTTGTGCATTTTGCCAGCAGCTCTTCGTTGTGCGTCAAGCATTGCGCTGTTTATGACTACAAGCCTATCAACTCCCGAGATGAGGCTGGTGTAACCGAAGTGAAATGGTTAGCTAGTTAGCGCCTCTGAGCCTTCGAGTAGTTGTTCCCCTTGCTCTGCATGGGTAACGCTGCTTCGATGGTGGCTGTTGTCTTTATGTTGCTGGTTCGAGCCCAGGGATGAGCGAGGAGAGGGACAGAAGCTATACTGTTACACTGGCAATACTAAAGTGCCTATAAGAACATCCAATAGTCAAAGGTTAATGAAATACAAATGGTATAGAGGGAAATAGTCCTATAATTCCTATAATAACTACAACCTAAAACCTCTTACCTTGGAATATTGAAGTCTCATGTTAAAAGGAACCACCAGCTTTCATATGTTCTCATGTTCTGAGCAAGGATCTGAAATGTTAGCTTTTTTACATGGCACATATTGCACTTTTACGTTCTTCTCAAACACTTTGTTTTTGCATTATTTAAACCAAATTGAACATGTTTCATTATTTACTTGAGGCTAAATTGATTTTATTGATGTATTATATTACGTTAAAATAAGTGTTCATTCAGTATTGTTGTAATTGTCATTACAACAATACAACAATAATATTGTCAAATAAATAAATAAAAATCGTCCGATTAATCGGTAGCGTCCTTTTTGGTCCTCCAATAATCGGTATCGGCGTCGAAAAATCATAATCGGTCGACCTCTAGTTTAAATATCTGATGCCAATAACATCGAGCGGGGAAGTCTGAGTGAGTCGTGCTCAGGGAGAGGAGAGGCCAACCGATACAACATGGCTACTTCGATATTGATTCTATCCCACATCTGACCCAGTCAGCAGTAGTCAGGCCTGACTGGACGTCATAACACATTATGTCATTACGGGAGATTGCAGAGCAGTGCTGGGCCCTAAAGAGGATAATCTATTGCTTCAGGCAACCAGCTGGGACAGGGACAGCTTCGTGAGGGACAGGGGAGGTAAAATGCTTCTATAATAGTTCTATTGTAGTAGCGTGTCTGTGTGTACCCTCATCCAAAGAGCAGACACCATAGGTGGGTGAACTTCAGGGCTGTGTGTGTGTGTGTGTGTGTGTGTGTGTGTGTGTGTGTGCGCGCATGAATGCCTGCCTGCACGTCTGTGTGTATCTGTGTGCATGTGTGTACTCACCCCCATGTCTCATTCCAGTCATGTTCAGAATCAAACTAAGGAGAGGTGTGAGCATGACAACAATACCACCATAGCTGTTCAGCTGTCTCCCTCCCTCCCCCCTCCTTATCGTCCAACTCCCTTTCATGATCTGACACACGTATGTCAGCCCAGTCTAAACATTCCTGCAGCAGCATGTGGGAGTGTCGATGTGTGTGTGTGTATGTGTGTGTGGTACAGTAACACAGGGCATGGGCCCCACTGGAAACACAACTCCTCTGTTTCCAGTCAAGTGTGCCCACATCCCCCCTTTCTCTCTCTCTCTCTTTGGTGTTTTTATGTAACAGCCTGATAATGGCCCACATCCAACACTGATCTCCACTGCACTGCTAGAGGCACCGAGAAGGGTCAACACCACACACACACACACACTCACACACACACACACACACACCTAAAAGTACAGATCAGGGTCAGCAGGGAGAGGCAGAGTTCCACTATGTTTTCAGTCTCAGACAATGCTCTGTCTAGAAGGCTAGAAGGCAGGCCAGACACACCTTGTTAGTGGTTGTAGTGTGTTTCTCATGCTGGTTCCTGTGTTATCCAGGTGGCCAGAAGTAACCGTGAATATGAACAGAGGCCCTCCGCAGACTCAAAGCCTACCTCGCTGGCATCCCCAGGTTCACACACACACGCACACACACACACACACACACACACACACACACACACACACACACACACACACACACACAGTGCTCTGCACGCAGTGTGGTGCAATAAGTCACTTCTGAACCAGAACATGTAGAATCATCAAATTAGCCCAAGCAATTGAAGCATATGAGCTCATATAGGATTTTCACTGCTAGGCCTACATGTTCAGCCTGCTTTACATGAGTACAAACACCAATATCCCAGTGCCTTTACTGCAATATCCCTCCATACAGTAATTGGTGAACAATCATTATAACCCAGGCAGCACCACACAGCCTTCATTTACAAGTCTGCCAAGCATGAAATGAAGGTTGTCAATCACTCATCCTTGATAATGCATTAATAATGAGGGTAATCCATTCTACTCACTCAGCGTGCTGTCGGGTGCCCTTTGAAAACAAACAGCATAGAAACGGCTTTCTATAATATAGTCCTACTACTGTAGTGCCTCGCTGGAGAGAAGGAAACACTGCTTGTGTTATCAAATCAAACTTTATTTGTCACATGCGCCGAATACAACATGTGTAGACCTTACCGTGAAATGCTTACTTACTAGCCCTTAACCAACAACGCAGTTCAAGAAAGAGTTAAGAAAATATTTACCAAATAAACTAAAGTAAAAAATTATAAAAAGTAACACAATGAAATAACAATAAGGCTATATACAGGGGGTACTGGTACCGAGTCAATGGATGGGTGGTACAGGTTAGTCGAGGTACTTTGTACATGTAGGTAGGGTTGAAGTGACTATGCATAGATAATAAACAGCGAGTAGCAGCAGTGTACAATATAAGTAGTCTTAAGGCTTGGTGGTAGAAGCTGTTAAGGGGCAGAAAACAGTCTATGACTTGTGTGACTGGAGTCGCTGACAATTTTTGGGGCTTTCCTCTGACACCGCCTGTTAAATAGGTCCTGGATGGCAGGAAGCTTGGCCCCAGTGATGTACTGGGCCGTACTCACTACCCTCTGTAGCGCAGTCAGATGCCAAGCAGTTGCCATTACAGGCAGTGATGCAATCAGATCAGAAATATTCTGTTCAAACAATGTCAAGAACAACTTAATCATATGACTTATTCGTGGAGCCTGATCTACTTCAGGAGATGGCGGATGCTGCATCATACTGACATCAACCATTCATTGGCAGGAAATAAATGGCTCAACAGAACCATGATGGTGATGACAGGGAGGCGGTGCAGCATTTGAAGCTGTCGATGTGTTGCCTTACAATAGATGATGTATTACAATGCACACACAATGTTCACTTGAGCTATGGTGTGACGTTGGCTGATGTAGGTAATAACAGTGTCGTCCTCAAGTCACTAAGCGTCATGTGAGGCAGGTAAATGGTGACTTGAGTCATGGTTTGAAGGGTATACGTTCCTTCCTTTGTCTCAGCTAGGGTTTATTCCACCCACCCCCACATCGCAGCAGTGGAAGTATTGCACAAGCCGGAAAAATATGCTAGCGGATTTTGGTTACATTGTCATGTAAAAAAACAGTGCTCCCTCCCTCCCGTAGGTGGAATTGCAATGTAAATTATGAGGGAGCAGAAGGAGTGCCACTGTCAACAGATTTACTGAATGAATTAAACAAAAATCCTTATGGCCACACAGTCTGATGAAAACAGCACTGTGCAGAATACAGACACACTCCACCAATACCTCGGCATCCTGTCTACAAGTTCCTCTATATCTGTTTTATTATGTCAGTCTGATGAAAACAGCACTGTGCAGAATACAGACACACTCCACCAATACCTCGGCATCCTGTCTACAAGTTCCTCTATATCTGTTTTATTATGTCAGTCTGATGAAAACAGCACTGTGCAGAATACAGACACACTCCACCAATACCTCGGCATCCTGTCTACAAGTTCCTCTATATCTGTTTTATTATGTCAGTCTGATGAAAACAGCACTGTGCAGAATACAGACACACTCCACCAATACCTCGGCATCCTGTCTACAAGTTCCTCTATATCTGTTTTATTATGTCAGTCTGATGAAAACAGCACTGTGCAGAATACAGACACACTCCACCAATACCTCGGCATCCTGTCTACAAGTTCCTCTATATCTGTTTTATTATGTCAGTCTGATGAAAACAGCACTGTGCAGAATACAGACACACTCCACCAATACCTCGGCATCCTGTCTACAAGTTCCTCTATATCTGTTTTATTATGTCAGTCTGATGAAAACAGCACTGTGCAGAATACAGACACACTCCACCAATACCTCGGCATCCTGTCTACAAGTTCCTCTATATCTGGTTTATTATGTCAGTCTGATGAAAACAGCACTGTGCAGAATACAGACACACTCCACCAATACCTCGGCATCCTGTCTACAAGTTCCTCTATATCTGGTTTATTATGTCAGTCTGATGAAAACAGCACTGTGCAGAATACAGACACACTCCACCAATACCTCGGCATCCTGTCTACAAGTTCCTCTATATCTGGTTTATTATGTCAGTCTGATGAAAACAGCACTGTGCAGAATACAGACACACTCCACCAATACCTCGGCATCCTGTCTACAAGTTCCTCTATATCTGGTTTATTATGTCAGTCTGATGAAAACAGCACTGTGCAGAATACAGACACACTCCACCAATACCTGATCGGCATCCTGTCTACAAGTTCCTCTATATCTGTTTTATTATGTCAGTCTGATGAAAACAGCACTGTGCAGAATACAGACACACTCCACCAATACCTCGGCATCCTGTCTACAAGTTCCTCTATATCTGGTTTATTATGTCAGTCTGATGAAAACAGCACTGTGCAGAATACAGACACACTCCACCAATACCTCGGCATCCTGTCTACAAGTTCCTCTATATCTGGTTTATTATGTGGGTATATATCACTTTGGGAGCTCTTGGAGAAATTTAAAAAGTAGAACTCTCACACCAACAGTATGACCGGGTGTATGGACAAATGGAACAACAGTAGATTGAACAGGAAATAAACTCCACCACTCCAGCTCTTTGAGAAAACATGCATAAATAAAATATCAATTTAGAGAGGTTTTGGACCCACAGCACTGCATATGCTACTACACTAAATTGTCCATGTCTGCCTCCCAAATGGCAACCCATTCCCTTCATAATGCCCTACTTTTGACCCTCAGAACGTGAAGTTGCCCTGTGCTGTGCCTGGTCTGATCTACCGAGGCAAACGTAGAGCCAGGCCAGCAGCTCTCTCTAGTCTAAAGCCTGTAGCCTCACAGTAACCTCTCTCTCTCACCAGGCACCAGGCAGGGTGTAAGGAAAGTATGTCAATCCCCTCTTCAGTCCGTTTAACAGCACTTTACTTACAAGGACCACAGATAGACAGCAAGACCAGCTGCTTCACATGGTCTGTCCCCAAATGGCAACCTATCTCCTTCATAGTGCACTACTTTGACCAGGGACCTTGCAGTGCACTATATAGGGAATAGGGTGCCATTTGGGCCAGAGACTTTTAGCCTCTCAGAGGACTGACTTCCGCACCAGTGTGTTAGTACACAAGTCCTCACTCTCCCCAGTCAGTCGTGTTCATCATAGTGCTCGGCCCCGATTAGGACTTTTTGTGGACGACCTTTGTGGATGACCTATGCTGCTACAAGTAGCAAAAGGGTTTAATTAAGTAAGTAGCTTGAAAAAGCCAAGCACAGGACAAGTAATCCAAGCCCTGGTACAAATGTATGGGGATGATTTCTGATGGGGCAAATCAGACCCAGTGTTGCTGGCCACAGCCACAAGACCAGGATATAGAGCTTGTTTGTTTCCCAAATGGCACCCTATTCCCTACATAGTGCACATTGTTGACCAGAGCCATGTAAACGAGTGCACTGTATAAGAAATAGGCTGCGATTTAGGATGCAAAGAAAGCCATGGCTGGGGCTGTGATGGGAGCCATTCTTCACAGCTGTGTCATGTGATCATCTCAGCTAGACTGGAGCGCTTCAAATCCAGAGGAAGTGTGGGTGTTTCTCTCACCCTGCAGCTCCAGTCACAGAGGCCTCACCCCCTCTAATCTCATTTGGATGGGGAGGGAAACTTTGCCTGTATGCTGTGTGCTTTGGCCTGGCTCTGCTCTGCGCAGCACCGACACCCTTTTTCTGGGGGTTTAAGTATAGCATTTCCTCTGAGGTAACGATGTGCCACTTTCTTTTGCCAGTTTTTGAGACCCTAAATAACCAGAAGGCAGAACAGAAACAGGACACAGTCCTGAGTGACCAGGTCTCTCAACGCAACAGAATGTGTCAATGCTGTTTTCTGATCAGGTTCTGCCGTAATTAAATAGCAGACCTGGGTTGAACATTTTATTTAATTAATTTTATATTATATTTTAGGTGCACTTGATTGAGCTTGCCAGACACGCTGGGCGGGCACTGGGCAGAGTTTGCATTTATGGTGAAACCTGATGTATATAAACTGATACATTCTTAAATCCAGGTGTCCATGCTGTGCTTTCTGAATAGTGTTGGACCCGTCATAGACGATTAAAGAACAATTACATGGTGCTGTTGATATGTTGTTTTTCCATCTCTCCAGTGTGACAACCTACACTATAATAACAACAGTCTCCTGTTCCATTAGTACCAGGGGGAGCGATGAGACCACAAACAATTAAAGAGCTGTACGACCTTCACAGTCAGTTAGAAGAGACCCAGCCTTTCCCAGTTCAACAATGTCACAATCTCTTTCATTGTGCTGTTGTAGCTTCTTTAAAACAATGTTACTAAATGAAAAACACTAGGCTAGACTTCTTCAATACTGTGTTGTACTACATATAGATATTCACAGCTGTGTTCTTACCGTTTTTTATTAAAACACCACTCTGCCATATAAAATATAATTGAAATCAGTATGTTAATGTAGTTTTCCATGCATCACCCCAAAAAGCCTATAAACTATTGAAATTACTCTTTTCTCCCTACCTGCTTTAAAATGTAGCATTGTGGCCATCTGTCGACTGATCCCTCTCTTACACTTCCAATACTCACTTTGTTTATTTTACTGCACCCTCTCCCTCTATCGCCCGGGGTATTGTTAACTTTACCATTGGCCTCTCCATGGGCAACCCTCTCTACGTTGTGTGTTCACCCTTTGATCCATCCCTCTATATCTCTTCTATGAGCCTGGTTCACAAATCACAAGCGCAATCCAAAGACAATGTGTTATAGTGAACACTAAGCTATAGCCTCTATAAGCTATAGTCACAGTCAGAAGAGGACTGGCCACCCCTCATAGCCTGGTTCCTCTCTAGGTTTCTTCCTAGGTTCTGGCCTTTCTAGGGAGTTTTTTCTAGCCACCGTGCTTCTACACCTGCATTGCTTGCTGTTTGGGGTTTTAGGCTGGGTTTTTATGTACAGCACTTTGAGATATCAGCTGATGTAAGAAGGGCTTTATAAATACATTTGATTTGATTTAGTCTAACACTTGGCCTGTACAGAACGCAGAATGTTGCATGTGTCCGTTCTCCATTCTATATAGGGCAAGGCCAATACTAGATTATACCTTACTTCTGTTCACCCATCTTCTCTAGTATCCCACCTCTACCTGACAACAAGCCCTCTCAGAGGAGTGTTATGATGAGACAGAGACAGGCCAAGGTGATATGGGACAGACAAGAGACCAGGGTACTGCCCCAAATTGCACCCTATTCCCTATAAAGTACACTACTTTTGACCAGGGCCCATAGGGAATAGGGTGCCATTTGGGATGCAGCCCAAGGCTCTAATGAGAAGCCTCCGGAAGAAGAACTGACAGGTTGAGATGGTGGAGATTTAAAGTAGAAGCTGATCTCATTCCGTAGCTCTCTCTCAGCTATCTTCATGACAAATGGCCTTCATTTTCTCCTGTCCCCTCGGAGGAAGGAGCCAGGAGCGCCACAGATTCTTCTGCATTAATTACCTCACTACTGGTCACAGGTGCATCCCAAATGGCACCTCCTATTCCAAAACAGTACACTATACAGGGCTCTGGTCAAAAGTACTGCACTATGTAGGGAATAGGGTGCCATTTGGGATGCAGTTACAGTCTCTAGGCTGGACAATAAACCATAATGGGATTTTTCTGAGTAAACAGGCAATTCCCCCAATTTTTACTCACACCGGTCTGTGTCTTCTGTGATCAAAAAGAGAGTCAGTGCATGGGCTTGCTTAGCCAGAGTCCACATTGAAGTCTTGATGGTCATTGTTCAATTCATTGTTTTCAGATAGATATATTGAGCCCTAAATGGCACCCTATTCCCAATATAATGAACTAGTTTTGATCAGAGCCCGGCATGGTAGTAGTTCACTATATAGGGAATAGGGTGCCATTTGGCACACAGACATAGCCACACACCAGTACCTTAGGAATACAGTAATGTACAGAAATAGACAAACACAAACCATTCACACAAATTACATTGTATTTACCAAAACAGGAGAATCAACCTGCTTCCCTAATCATGCACCAAGACAGACACAGAGAGCAACAACAGGGTGAATACTAGTATCTGAGATGACCACTGTAATGTTACCTGACAGTTGGATGAGGGTACTCCCTGCCTGTGCATACTGCCAGCTGTGGTTATCCAACACCGCCATCATCACAGGTACCTCTGTTAACTCCTGATTTGACCTTTCTCCATTTAACAAAAGAAGTAAGTGAAATCCTAGGTCAAAGAGAAATCATTGGTGGGCAGCCGACCGTGCCTGTAGGTCTGGGTAGGCCAGCCCCGTACATCAGGAGGAAATCAGACAACCTGCCTCTCGGCCTCCCGGGAACCAAGCTTCACTACGAAGGCAATGCCAGGTCTTTTGACCAATTGGAGCTTTTCTTTCTTGTCCCCCGTTGCCCCCCAAATAAGATTTACTGCCGATGAGTGTTGCTTTGAATTAAGCAGTTCTCGCCGGCCGTCTGCCTCACTCTCGACTCCATGGAAAAAAGTTAAGCCGGACCAAACAGTTGTCGTACATGGATTTGCGGTGGAATAGGCTTTATTGATGATTGCTTTTAATCCCCTCTCTAATTACTGGACCCCTGTCCACTACACAGCAAAATGCATCCATTTACATCCCACTTACAACTAGGGCTGGGCGGTACCCTTATCTGACTATATATATATATATTTTTTACCTTTATTTAACTAGGCAAGTCAGTTAAGAACAAATTCTTATTTTCAATGACGGCCTAGGAACAGTGGGTTAACTGCCTGTTCAGGGGCAGAACGACAGATTTGTACCTTGTCAGCTCGGGGGTTTGAACTTGCAACCTTCCGGTATTGATACAGGAACCGGTTTAGGTTTAACTTTACCTTCTATAACGGCTTTTCAATGTTTATTTTGTTAAATATGATATGCAACTCCAGGGCATGTAATGTCCTTTTTTATGGTTTACTCAGTTTGCTACATGAGTCATCTCTCGCTCCGCTCCTCCTGCTGAATGCTGCTTCCCACACGCCTCGTCATTCATGGAGAGAGCACGTTCTTGCTGTTCATTCTGTAGTCTGCATGGTCAGATGCAAAAATATGTTGATGACAATGATGCTGCTTTCTGCAAGCATTCTATAATTACACTATTAGTTTGTGTATCATGCTGTCTGCTAGTATTTAATTTCTTATCAAGCTCTAGCTAAAATAAATATTCTTAGCTGCTAATGCTAATCACTAGTTAGCTGGCTACCTAGCTTGCTAAATGTACTAAGTCAGAGCAAACTTTGGTAGCTAATACAGCCCGGTACTTGTGCTGATGTAGGCCTAGATAAGCATGTTGTTTGTGCAACGGTATCTTCCAAATCAGAGAAGAAAATGCGAAGCATGAATATGTTAGCTAGCAAGCTACATGAGGTAAGAAAACACGTTATGTAACATCTAATTGGGGTCCCCTGGAAACACTGACCAACACTTTGGTTCCTACCCTGTTGATAATTCCCCCCTGGTAAAAAAATGTTTAAAATACCCTGACACCTCTTCTCCTCTTCCATGCTTTACGGTGGGAAATACACATGCGGAAATCGTCCGTTCACTCACAGCGGTTGAGACCAAAGGACCAATTTCCACTAGTCGAATGTCCATTGCTTGTGTTTCTTGGCCCAAGCAAGTCTCTTCTTATTATTAGTGTCCTTTAGTAGTGGTTTCTTTGCAGAAATTCGACCATGAAGGCCTGATTCACACAGTCTCCCCTAAACAGTTGATGTTAAGATGTGTCTGTAACTCTGTGAAGCATTTATTTGGACTGCAATTTCTGAGGCTGGTAACTCTAATGAACTTATCCTCTGCAGCAGAGGTAACTCTGGGTCTTCCTTTCTCATGAGAGCCAGTTTCATCATAGCGCTTGATGTTTTTGGCGACTGCTCTTGAAGAAACTTTCAAAGTTCTTGAAATGTTCCGTATTGACTGACCATCATGTCTTAAAGTAATGATAGACTGTCATTTCTCTTTGCTTATTTGAGCTGTTCTTGCCATAATAATAATATAGAGTTGGTCTTTTACCAAATAGGGCTATCTTCTGTATACCACCCCTACCTTGTCACAACACAACTGATTGGCTCAAATGCATCAAGAAGGAAAGAAATTCCACAAATTAACTGTTTAAAAATGTTGGTTACTACATGATTCCATATGTGTTATTTCATACTTTTGATGTCTTCACTATTATTCTACAATGTAGAAAATAGTAAAAATAAAGAAAACTTGTGGCAGGTAGGAGAATCAATCAAATGTATTTATATTTACCCAGGCAAGTCAGTTAAGAACAAATTCTTATTTACAATGACGGCCTACCCCAGCCAAATCCAGACAACGCTGGGCCAGTTGTGATTCAACTGTATGTCACTCCCAAACAGGGCCAGATGTGATTCAGCCTGGATTTGAACCAGGGACTGTAGTGACAGCACTTGCACTAAGATGCAGTGCCTTAGACCACTGCACCACTCGGGAGCCCTTTTTACATCAGCAGTTGTCACAAAGTGCTTATACAGAAGCCCAGCCTAAAACCCCAAATAGCAAGCAATGCAGATGAAAGCGCAGGGTATTAGGTTTGACATACCGTTCTCTTCAGAAGTTTGACTTTGGTCCGTTAGTGCCAGTCTCCCCTGCGGTCTCCCCTGCTGTCTCCCCCTGTCCCTCAGCAAGCCCATGTATAGGAAGCGAAAGAGCACTGTGAGTCCTGCCATGACCAGATCAGATCTGTGAACTCTCTACCAACTGGAGATGACTAAAACCTCCCAGTAACAATCTTGTAGCTGGTTGTCGGGACACTCCAGCCGTCTCAGTGAGTCTAGTTTGTAAACTCCAGTCCTCTTAATGGAAAACAGTCTAGTTTGTAAACTTCAGTCCCCTCAGTGGCGACATTGGAACAACAAGGCTCTTCTCCGAGGCCTGTCCATGGTGGTCTGTCGGTCGGTTTGTGGTCAGGCACGTATTTCACTGAGCCGTCAGGAATGAATAACTGGGGAGGCTTATCAGTCCTCTGGAAGAGGGGGAGTCAGGGGGAGTCAGCTGTCTGTCAGAGAGAGAGAAAGAGAGGGAAGAGAAAGAGAGAGAGAAAGAAAGACAAAAGAGGGGGTAGGGGGGAAATACTGGCAGTACTGGTGGAGTGTGTGAGGTGGCACGACAAAGATGGGTTGCGGGAAGACGGGTGGGATGGTGAGGTCGGTACCCGCAGCTGCAAAGACATGGAAGCAGCAGCTGTGCCTTCCTGTTCTTAACCCCCCCCACACACACACACACACATGCCAACACCTCTACAGTTTCCACAGAGACGCTCCTGCCATCCTGAGTTATTCAGGTGACCAGGGTGTAAACTGCCTCCGTTGTTTAATTATAACTCCTATTATACCACAGTGGGATTTAGCCTGGCTGCCCTATTCCACTGAGGCGAATCAAACCAGTTTCAACCCAGATCATACCCAGCTCCTCTCACTGCCCCCCTCTCCCCTCACAACAGAGAGCCGAACACAGAACCAGGAGAGAGAGAGAGAGAGAGAGAGAGAGAGAGAGAGAGAGAGAGAGAGAGAGGAGAGGAAAGGAGAGAGAGAGAGAGAGAGGGGGAAGAGAGGGAGAGAAAGAGAGAAAACACAAACTGATAGAGGATGAGTGTATAAGGCCTCCACAGAGTCACATTGCTGCAAACTGGGCAGCACAGCACAGCAGCTGGGGCCAAACGATGGAGGTCAGACAATGCAGAACTCAGTGAGCTCTGAGAAGCCTATTCATTAGGACATTCTATGAAATGTAGCTTCGATTGTGAAGCCGTAACAAAAGCAACTCAATAAACCAATCGGAATGATATAACACTCGACAACCAAGCACAGGGGAGAGAAAGGAGATTGTTTTGTGGACGGTTTCCAGACAGATGCAATGTCTCCAGTGGTCAATAGAGAACGTGCCTTTTTAACGGTCAGCCGCTGGTGCTTCCTGATGTATTACACGAACAAATTCACAACAACAGACTATTTCAACAGCTTATTTCTAAGAGTCAATGTGCACCATGGAGTAGATACAAAAGGAGAGGATGCATGCTTTTAAAAAGGGTTATGCAGTAAGCAATATTACCTGTATGTTACATCCTAACCTTGGCGCATTGTATAGTTAGCCTTGGTAGTGCGTGTCTGAGTGGGCAGTATGGGTTGAAGAAGCTTGTGTTGTGGCCCTTGTGGCCTATCTAATGCCTAATGATGTGTGAGCCGGTCTGTGCTGTTGTGACCATTCCTATCAGCTCAGCTGCTCTGAGGGAATGAGCAGTTGTCTTCCAGAGACAGATGGGAGGAAAGATGGTAGAAGTCACAACTATACACACACGCTCGAGCTATGGACCCAGCCTAAATTCTTCACCACATTCTACAAGTAGGGCCATTAACAGCTAACTTCAGCAGCATTTCTGTTGCGGTTTCCAGCAGGAAGACCTGGGAGAGTTGATTGTTGGTACAGCATTGCACAGTGCCAGTTAGCTAATGAGCTACACTCATCTGCGGTCCTTTATGCATTGCAGTGTATGCATCTGATCTGCTCCCTGCTCTTTTTATGCCTGCTATGCTACATGTTTTTGGTGTGAGCCATCCTATTGCCTTTTGAGGCACCAGCCATTGAGAGGAACCAATAAAGTTTTGTGTGGTGTTCCCTGAGGTGAACTTAAAGAGGAGGAGGGAGAGGTAGGAGAGGAGGAGGGAGAGGGAGGAAAAGGAGAAGAAGTAAGAGGAGTGATTTCCCACTGGACACAGATGTCCTCACACTGCGACTCACACTGCGATGATAGTGTGACCAGGGCTCAGGTCAAAGTGTTGCACTATATAGGGAACAGGGTGCCATTTGGGACGTATTTCTAGTCTCTGATCAGACTATAGGCAGCAGCTTTCTTACCTGGATACTAAAAATCCTGGCTCACATCCTCTCACGTTACCTTTCATTTCACTATGTTTTTGTAGATGCAGACTGACATTTTTATAAAGGACTGGAAGGTTTCTCTGTTAGGCAGATAGTATTTTAGCCAAGTATCTCTACTGCTGTCAATGTTGCAATCCTCCTCAGTCACGACATTGGGATTTCTCCTGGTCTGTGTCCACATCAAGGATACATCCCAAATGGAACCATAATACATTGTTATTGATTATTGCATTGTTGGGTTTTGAGTTGGCAAGAAAGGCATTTCCCTGTACTTGTGCATGTGACATTAAAACTTTAAACTTGAGACCAGCTGGGTTTAAATAGTATCCCAAATAGTTTTATTGGTCTCTTTCTGTGTCTCTTTCTGTGGTTCACCAATTACTTTGCAGACAGAGTTCAGTGTGTCAAATCGGAGGGCATGTTGTCCGGTCCTCTGGCAGTCTCTATGGGGGTGCCACAGGGTTCAATTCTCGGGCCGACTCTTTTCTCTGTGTATATCAATGATGTTGCTCTTGCTGCGGGCGATTCCCTGATCCACCTCTACGCAGACGACACCATTCTATACACTTTCGGCCCGTCATTGGACACTGTGCTATCTAACCTCCAATCGAGCTTCAATGCCATACAACACTCCTTCCGTGGCCTCCAACTGCTCTTAAACGCTAGTAAAACCAAATGCATGCTTTTCAACCGATCGCTGCCTGCACCCGCTTGCCCGACTAGCATCACCACACTGGATGGTTCCGACCTTGAATATGTGGACACCTATAAGTACCTAGGTGTCTGGCTAGACTGCAAACTCTCCTTCCAGACCCATATCAAACATCTCCAATCGAAAATCAAATCAAGAGTCGGCTTTCTATTCCGCAACAAAGCCTCCTTCACTCACGCTGCCAAGCTTACCCTAGTAAAACTGACTATCCTACCGATCCTCGACTTCGGCAATGTCATCTACAAAATGGCTTCCAACACTCTTCTCAGCAAACTGGATGCAGTTTATCACAGTGCCATCCGTTTTGTCACTAAAGCACCTTATACTACCCACCACTGCGACTTGTATGCTCTAGTCGGCTGGCCCTCGCTACATATTCGTCGCCAGACCCACTGGCTCCAGGTCATCTACAAGGCCATGCTAGGCAAAGCTCCGCCTTATCTCAGCTCACTGGTCACGATGGCAACACCCATCCGTAGCACACGCTCCAGCAGGTATATCTCATTGAGCATCCCCAAAGCCAACACCTCATTCGGCCGCCTTTCGTTCCAGTACTCTGCTGCCTGTGACTGGAACGATTTGCAAAAATCGCTGAAGTTGGAGACTTTTATCTCCCTCACCAACTTCAAACATCAGCTATCTGAGCAGCTAACCGATCGCTGCAGCTGTACATAATCTATTGGTAAATAGCCCACCCATTTTCACCTACCTCATCCCCACAGTTTTTATTTACTTACCTTTCTGCTCTTTTGCACACAAATATCTCTACCTGTACATGATCATCTGATCATTTATCACTCCAGTGTTAATCTGCAATATTGTAATTATTCGCCTACCTCCTCATGCCTTTTGCACACATTGTATATAGACTCCCCTTTTTTTTCTCTACTGTGTTATTGACTTGTTAATTGTTTACTCCATGTGTAACTCTGTGTTGTCTGTTCACACTGCTATGCTTTATCTTGGCCAGGTCGCAGTTGCTAATGAGAACCTGTTCTCAACTAGCCTACCTGGTTAAATAAAGGTGAAATAAATAAATAAAAATCAAAAAAAGGATCCGTTGACTAGACAATCCATGTCAGATAAAGAGCATGGGGTTATCAGGGTCAACTTCCGTGCTAGTTCCTGCCCGAGCAATGAAAATAAACTGCTCAACATGGGCCACGTCTCCAATGGCCCCCTTTTCCCTATATAGTGCACTAGAGGCCTATGGGCCCTGGTCAAAGGTATTGCACTATATAAGGACTAGGGTTCCATTTGGGATGCATCCTTGATGTGGACACAGACCAGGAGAAATCCCAATGTCGTGACTGAGGAGGACTACAACATTGACAGCAGTAGAGATGCTTGGCTAAAATACTATCTGCCTAACTAACAGAGAAACCTTCCAGTGCTCACAATAAAAACACCAGTCTGCATCTGCAAAATACTGACACCAGATAAACATAGTGAAATAAGAAGATAATGTGAGAGGATGTGAGCCAGGCTTTTAGTATCTCTGTAACAAAACTGCTGCCAATACTCCCATCAGAGACTAGTACTGGGTCTCAAATGGCACCCTATTCCCAGAGCCCTGGTCAACAGTAGTGCACTATGTAGGCAATAGGATGCCATTTGGGATGCAGGCAATGTCAATTCTAATGCGGGATCAAAGACCGGTCCCAGCACCCCACTGCTCATCACTATGAAACACCCACAGACACGTCTTCCATATTCATGTCTTCATTGAATTATATGACACGGGGCCAGTCCCCCCTCACCCACCTTATTACCAGAACAGCTGGGTTCAAATAGTATCTGTTCTCTTTCAAATCCCTATTTGAGTGTCTGCCTGAGGTTCAAGATGGGTGCAGTTTGCCCTTTTGGGACTATTTCATTTGTTCCATTGAGCCAGAAAAGCTTAATTAAGTGCAGCTTAAGCATTTGAAAGAAAACATCTTTAATTGTCAGGTCGCAGTTGCAAATGAGAACTTGTTCTCAACTAGCCTACCTGGTTAAATAAAGGTGAAAAAAATAAAAAATAATATTTGTTACTTTTATTTCTTATTCTTATTGTTTCAGGTATTTTTTATTTTAAATGTCTGCCTTGTTGGTTAGGGCTTGTAAGTAAGCATTTCACTGTAAGGTGAAATGTTGTATTTGGCGCATGTGACAAATAAAATGTAATTTAATTTGATATGAAATCCTATTTGGACCCAACTACCTGAGGGGAATGACTGAGAAAGCTCTGCAGGTGTTACTACAGAGGGACAGTTGATATATGACAGACCATTGAGACATACAGCAGGTAATAGACCCCTAAAGGTAACCCTGTCCCAGACAATGTTTACAGCAGGGTGAGGACTCTCCCTTGGGCATACTCATGTCAAGCTCGGTAGAACACTAGGCTAAAGAGCAGGCCTGAGTCGACCTAACAAGGCCTGTCAAGCCATTCACAGACCACCACACATACAAGAAAAAGACCCCAGATGCATCCCAAATAGAAGCGATATCCCTTTATAGTGCACTACTTTTGACCAGAACCCTATGGGGAATAGGGCGTCATTTGGGATGCATCCTGTCTCTCTCACCAGCTGCAAACCAAGCATATGATATGGGATAGCAGCTAGCTAGCATACCAGAGGAACAGCCTGAATTCCTGTATTCTAGAAGTCAGCAAGACAGCTGTACAATGTCAATGGAACTATGAATTATGAAAACCAACAGATAACAGTTTTGTCAGCTTCTTCCAGTCAATAGAATCGTTTGACTTGACACTCCATGTCAGACAAAGTGTATGGGGCGGAACAGGGTCAACTTCCATGCTAGTTCCTGCCCGAGCAATGAAAATTAAGTGTCCCAAATGGTACCCTTTTCCCTATGTAGTGCACTGCTTTTAACCAGGGCCCATGTAGTGCATTAGGTCCTGGTCAAAAGAGGTGCACTATATAGGTAATAGGGTGCCATTTGGGATGCAGCCATAAAGAAGAGGAAAGACAGCTAGCTAGCAGGAGAGTGTGTGTTCAGTCCAAACACCTGCAGGGCTGTGAGTCTGTTAAAACCCTGCTGGTTCCTGTTTACAAGATTTGGAGTCACAGCTTGCTCCCACAGGAACAACCATGGAGGGCTTTCAATGGTCTACACACACACACACACACACACACACACACACACACACACACACACATAGGTGGCAATAGCCGGCTTTTGGACAGTAATGGGTTTTTTAAAGCCAAATAACGCCAAATAGGTTAATTTGCATCATTTAGAAATAGCCGCGGGATGGTTTTTGAATACTGTCAATACCGTTGAAACTATTTCCTTGAAAATGTGTTTTTTAATAAATGGGAATATTTGTAGCTTCATTTAAGTCAATACCTGCAGTCAACTTGTGCAATGAGTTAGGAGATAAAGAAGATTGCGTTCTTCATTTCACCTGCCACATAATTTTTCATTATGAAGCTTACCAGTACTAGTTCTCAGTCACGTAGTGTTTATTTACAAGCATACAACAACAAGAGCCTGGAGCCTTGTGACTGTTGGCCAGCCAGGTGATCTAGGTGATCTAGTCACAGTATGGAATTGACAACTAAATGTTTGCCAGCTAGATATCTTATAACTATTAAGTTAACTGTTTGAAAATGTGTGAAATTCTCTGCAGTTGTACATTTTGTTTTCTAATTTAGTGTTTAGCTACTTCCAAAATCATGTTTCGCTTGGTAACAGCAGAGAATCCCCTCCTGAATCAAGAACCTTGCTGTCTAATATTTGTTTTGTGTGAGTGCAGCAAGCTGTGAGTAGCATTTCAGAGTTACTTGTATAACATTATGAGCTGGGATGTCTGTCCTGCAAATATGAGCGGAAATCTGTCAGACAGCATGAGAGCTGCTGCTACAGCTTCTCAAACAGCTCATTAGTTGCTGCTGGAGTTAAACATGCTTTTATAAGCCCAATAATTGCGTAACAATTATAAATGAGATTGCGTGTTAACAACAGTTTTGATGGCCACAAAAAAAAGCTAAAATTTTTATTTCTCAACTGGTAATTGAAGCGCACTTCCCATTCGCCATTCAAGGGCATACAGTCGTGGCCAAAAGTTTTGAGGACACAAATATTCATTTTCACAAAGTCTGCTGCCTCAGTTTGTATGATGGCAATTTGCATATAGTCCAGAATGTTATGAAGAGTGATCAGATGAATTGCAATTAATTGCAAAGTCCCTCTTTGCCATGCAAATGAACTGAATCTCCAAAATACATTTCCACTGCATTTCAGCCCTGCCACAAAAGGACCAGCTGACATCATGTCAGGGATTCTCTCCTTAACACAGGTGTGAGTGTTGACGAGGTGAAGGCTGGAGATCCCCCCCCCCCCCAAGAGATTGCACCTAAATCAACCATTTATTGGAACATCAAGAACTTCAAGGAGAGCGGTTCAATTGTTGTGAAGAAGGCTTCAGGGCACCCAAGAAAGTCCAGCAAGCGCCAGGACCATCTCCTAAAGTTGATTCAGCTGCGGGATCGGGGCACCACCAGGGCAGAGCTTGCTCAGGAATGGCAGCAGGCAGTGAGGTGAAGACTTTTGGAGGATGGCCTGGTGTCAAGAAGGGCAGCAAAGAAGCCACTTCTCTCCAGGAAAAACATCAGCGACAGACTGATATTCTGCAAAAGGTACAGGGATTGGACTGCTGAGGACTGGGGTAAAGTCCTTTTCTCTGATGAATCCCCTTTCCGATTGTTTGGGGCATCCGGAAAAAGCTTGTCTGGAGAAGACAAGGTGAGCGCTACCATCAGTCCTGTGTCATGCCAACAGTAAAGCATCCTGAGACCATTCATGTGTGGGGTTGCTTCTCAGCCAAGGGTGTGGCTGAGAACACAGCCATGAATAAAGAATGGTACCAACACATCCTCGGAGAGTAACTTCTCCCAACCATCCAGGAACAGTTTGGTGACGAACAATGCCTTTTCCAGCATGATGGAGCACCTTGCCACAAGGCAAAAGTGATAACTAAGTGGCTCAGGGAACAAAACATTGATATTTTGGGTCCATGGCCAGGAAACTCCCCAGACCTTAATCTCAATGAGAACTTGTGGTCAATCCTCAAGAGGTGGGTGGACAAACAAAACAACACAAATTCTGACAAACTCCAAGCATTGATTATGCTTGAATGGGCTGCCATCCGTCAGGATGTGACCCAGAAGTTAATTGACAGCATGCCAGGGTGGATTGCAGAGGTCTTGAAAAAGAAGGGTCAACACTGCAAATATTGACTCTATGCATCAACTTCATGTAATTGTCAATAAAAGCCATTGACACTTATGAAATGCTTGTAATTATACTTCAGTATTCCATAGTAACAGCTGACAAAAATATCTAAAGACACTGAAGCAGCACACTTTGTGAAAATTAATATTTGTGTCATTCTCAAAACCTTTGGCCACGACTGTATAGGCAATTGTAGGCAGGCTTCAGTGCATCACACACCACTTTTAAAATGAGCTGGAGGCAGTAGCTGGTGCATTTTGAAAATATAAACTTAAATGTTTGAAACCTGAACGTTTTACTTCCTATTATGAGGCATGTCTTACATTGCTTCAAAGTAAGATCCGACCGTAGAAACGTGGAGGCAATTCTTTTATAAAGACTTATGCCGTGGAACCAGTAGTCTATATTTCTCTCATGTTCGATTGGTTTTCAAATCAGCTTTATTTCATTGTCTAGCAGTTCAATTAAAATGCTGCCGGTCAAATATCCGGCATCACATTTTCCAAACGAAAACCCTGACACACACATACAGAAACCAACACGCAGCTTCTATCATAAAACAATAACGCCTGTTACTGCCAAATGGTGTTATTTACCAGTACATTCCGAAAGAGTCTTGTTATAGAGGCATCTTCTTTCACAGATGAATATGACATCTTGTGTTACTGTGTGTGTGTCCTGGTAGGTAGCCTAGTGGTTAGAGATCAAATCCCCAAGCTGGTAAAAACCAGTCTTTCTGCCCCTGAACAAGGCAGTTAACCCACTGTTCCTAGGCTGTCATTGTAAATAAGATTCTGTATGTCCCTACGTGTGTGTTGCACATCCAGTGGTGCATAGACCCGTGTTAGTGTTTAGGTGCTCATGACAGACCTGGGCCCTCTCCAGCTCTACCACTGAATAGGTCTTGACTTGACAAACAAACTGCCAGTCCTCTGAACACACAGACTGGACACCAGAGTACATCTCATATGTTTTCCTCTGGATGGAGGGTCACATCCTGTGTCCCAACACTGTTGTTGTAGAGCTGGAAAGTCAAACAGTCCTTTTGTAAACAGAAGCCTTC
The DNA here is from genome assembly GCF_034236695.1 of Oncorhynchus nerka. NCBI lineage: Eukaryota > Metazoa > Chordata > Actinopteri > Salmoniformes > Salmonidae > Oncorhynchus > Oncorhynchus nerka. The sequence continues at coordinate 16,276,437 of NC_088398.1, read as the reverse complement.
CAACAACAGCCTCTATCTGGTGGTATATCAGATGGCCACAGCATGACAACAAATACGGAAAACAGCCAGCTAGAGCCACACACTATTAGCCATCTTTATGTACTAGTGAGCCTCCTCTTGACTGAGAGTGTGAACATATTTAAAGCACCACAAAATTAGTAAAAGATTTCACAGCTATTTAGATCATTGCCAATTGGATGTTCTTACTCGGTTCTGCTGCAGATCCTATCCCAAGGACTAATCTGCCAGCTGTTTATTTTGGTCGAGCTGAGAGCTCTCCACTATCTTTTACATTGCAAAACAGGCCACGCAGTGGGACAGAAGCTGCAGTTCCTAATTTTGGATGTTCTGCTGCTCTTATTTGGCTAATTGTAGGTCTTTTGGAGTTAGGTTTCCATTCAAACACAGCGCATAACCACATCTGAATGTGTACTCTGACTCCACCCCATCTTTGAATGGAAATAAGAGTACGGCACCACGGCCTGGAAAAAGCCTCTCCTTCCCAGTCACAGTGCTAGACAGCCAAGCATTTAACATTGAATTAAGAAGCTAAATGCAGTATGCAGATCGTGTCCCCTTCTTTCCCCAGCGTTTACTAACAAATTCAAACTGTCCTCTTCAATATGGCTGCCTGTCACCAACATCCGGGTAACCAGGGCAAAGAGATCTCAAGGATACACGTCGTGTGAATAATGTGTTTATGTGAGACAGAAAGAATCACTGTCCACATGACCATTCTATAACTGTGTTAAAACCGGGTCAAAGGTAGTGCACTATATAGTGAATAGGGTGCCATTTCAGATGCAGCCCAGCGCCTGGTTCCTGCAGTCCGTGGTCCCTCCTTCCCAGTCCAGCAGGTGTCAGTGCACACTGCCCAGTCAGTCACAGTGAGGGCACAGGCACACCAGGGAGGGAGGGATCCAGCCCCAAATCCTCCATCCGGTCTCCACTGCCCCCAGGGGGGAGAAAGGAAAATAGGGGACAGCTTAGATGAGAGGTCACCTTCCGTTGATTCTTAATGTTATTATAGCTAGTGAACTAATGTTTACAACACTCTCAGTGGTATGGTAAAGGTCTGCAATTCCAATTCATATTCATTATACTGGTGTTTTCACTTCCTGACTTACTTGGCTTAAACCACCATGGCTCTCCACGTGGCTTGAAAAGTTCAAGGGGGCCGAATACTTTCGCAAGGCACTGTATATATATATATATACATATATGTATTTTATTTTATTTTTTATTTTTTTTTATTTATTTTATTTTTTATTTTTATTTTTTTAACTAGGCAAGTCAGTTAAGAACAAATTCGTATTTACAATGATGGCCTACCAGCAGCATACCACCCTGCATACCATTGCTGGCTTGCATCTGAAGCTAAGCAGGGTTGGTCCTGGTCAGTTCCTGGATGGGAGACCAGATGCTGCTGAAAGTGGTGTTGGGGGGCTAGTAGGAGGCACTCTTTCCTGATCTAAAGATAAATAAATATCCCAATTCCCCAGGACACTGCCCTGTGCTTATCGTAAGATTAGGGGTGCTAACCCCGGTGTTCTGGCTAAATTCCCAATCTGGCCCTCAAATCATCACGGTCACTTAATAATCCCCAGTTTACAATTGGCTCATTCATCCCCCTCCTGTAACTATTCTCCAGGTTGTTGCTGCAAATGAGAACGTGTTCTCAGTCAACTTACCTGGTAAAATATCGGGGCAAAAGGCCTCTACGGGGCCTGTGATTAAAAATATAGGACCAAACACACATCATGACAAGATAGACACCACAACACTACATAAAGAGAGACCTAAAGACAACAACATAGCATGGCAGCAACACATGACAACACAGCATGGTAGCAACACCACATGACAACAACATGGTAGCAACACAACATGGCTGCAGCACAAAACATGGTACAAACATTATTGGGCACAGACAACAGCACAAAAGGCAAGAAGGCAGAGACAACAATGCATCACGCGAAGCAGCCACAACTGTCAGTAAGAATGTCCATGCCTGAGTCTTGGAATGAAGAGATGGAGATAAAACTGTCCAGTTTGAGTGTTCTTTGCAGCTCGTTTCACTCGCTAGCTGCAGCGAACTGAAAAGATGAGCAACCCAGGGATGTGTGTGCTTTGGGGACCGTGAACAGAATGTGACTGTCAGAACGGGAGTTGAATGTGGATATGTGGAGGATGAAGGCTGCAGTAGGCATCTCAGATAGGGGGGAGTGAGGCCTAAAAGGGTTTTATAAATAAGCATCAACCAGTGGGTCTTATAACGGTATACAGATATTACCAGTTTACAGAGGAATATAGAGTGCAGTGATGTGTCCTATAAGGAGCATTGGTGTCAAATCTGATAGCCGAATAGTAAAGAACATCTTCCCGCTCGTGAGCACCCTTACCTGCCGATCTAGAAATTACATCTCCGTGATCTAGCATGGGTAGGTTGGTCATCTCAATCAGGGTTAGTTTGGCAGCTGGGGTGAAAGAGGAGCGAGTACGATAGAGGAAACCAAGTCTAGATTTAACCTTAGCCTGCAGCTTTGATATGTGCTGAGAGAAGGACAGTGTACCATCTAGCCATACCCCCAAGTACTTTTATGAGGTGACTACCTCAAGCTCTAAACCCTGAGAGGTAGTAATCACACTGGTGGGGAGAGGGGCATTCTTCTTACCAAACCACATGACCTTTGTTTTGGAGGTGTTCAGAACAAGGTTAAGGGTAGAGAAAGCTTGTTGGACACTAAGAAAGCTTTGTTGTAGAGCATTGAACACAAAATCCTGGGAGGGGCCAGATGAGTATAAGACTGTATCGTCTGCATATAAATGGATGAGAGAGCTTCCTACTGCCTGAACTATGTTGTTGATGTAAATTGAGAAGAATGTGGTAACATAATTTATGACCTTAAGGTTGCAGTGACACATCCATAACCTGAGCGGAAACCAGATTGCATACCAGAGAGAATACTATAGACATCAAGAAAACCAGTCAGTTGATTATTGACAAATATTTCCAACGCTTTTGATTAACAGGGCAAAAGAGAAATAGGCCTATAACAGTTAGGATCAGCTTGCATCCCAAGCATTCCAATGTTCTACCTACCAACCTTCTTTCTGTAGTCATCACTGTGTTAGAGACACATACATACAACAGCCTCTTGAAATATTAAACGTTTTAATGCCAGTGCACTTTTTCTCAACAGAAATGTCCATCATACTTCATTCCTTTTCACTCAGGCCTGGCTACGTGGCAGAGATCTGAAACAATCTATACATTTTTTGACAACATAATGGTGCAGGCCTGTGTGTATCTTCTGTTTGGAAGAGTCATTACAATTATCTTACAGATCTGTCAGTTACAAATTAAACCATGGCAGTAAATATTCTTACAATCTGTTGAGTCAGGCACCCACTTCTTCGCCCTCAGATTCAGGCAGAAGGGCGTTTAAGGTCTGAGTACGTTATCTGTGCCAAAATCAAAACTCCCTCCAAGCCTCTTTATACAGACTAGTTCTGCTTCATGGGTTGTGGTGTCCAGACCAGATGAGAGCCTTGTGTCGTAGCTAGCTGCCGGGATGCCTTTGGATTACCTTAGCCAAGATAATGGTAATAGTGATGGCATGGTACTGGAGCAGGTCCAAGTCGACAGTCAGAGATTATGACCTCCTCAGAGGAGCTGAGCTCTTTCTGTTCAGTTACGCTGTCCTGCCCTTTGGACAGGCTCAGTCTACAGCTATCGCTCCCCCAGAGGGACAAACAAGCCACATCACACCAAATCCCCACAGCACGGTGAGATAAATAAAGCATAACAACTCTAACCCCCCGCCCCAAACCCACCCCACCCCAAAACAACATAGCCTAAGTAACACATCTACGACAATAAACAACACCATTGCCCTCATCATGTCTGCAGCAATTCATTTAAAATGTTTAGAAAATAATCCAAAATAGTTTCTTAGTCATTCAACACATGACCACCCGCTTTGCTTTCAGCTCGGTGACCTAATTTGCCACTAGAGGATGAAATGAAAGGACCCATTATCTACAGGGATCTCAGAAAGGAGAGGAGAGCAATGGAGGACAAACCGTATCAATTGTCAGGATGAAAGAAAGACTCCCAACACCCAAGGAGAATGTGAAGACTGACCAGACCAATCCATGTTCCAAACTAAATGACATAGGTCATGTTCAGTAGGGCATACTGTAGCAAAACGTTATGAAATGGAAAACTAAAATAAGTGTTTCTTATTGGATAAGTGCAGGTAGTTGTTCCCCTGCTTCCCTCTGTTTTAAAAAATGTTCTCCCTACTGGAAAGTGACACAATCATATTAGCCTCATGATAACTGAGCTAATCCCATTCTGATGAGCACAGTCATACTCAGCCAGTTGTAAAAAATGACTGGCACAAGGGCAGCAAGTGCAACTAAACAGATGAATCATAGACAAATACATTACAATATCAGAAATAAATAGCTATTTGAGAATGTCCTGATTCAGCACCGACTGACTCCATAAATAGGCCAATGTTTGGTGAGGAAAGAAGAGAGACTCACTAACCATGAAACCATTAGGGATGAGAATATCATTCCACAAGGTAGCTACTTACAGAGTCCTGTGGAGAGAATCTGCATGGCCATGTCTCTTTCCTTCTCACACCATTCAGCTCATGAACAAGTCAGGTAGCAGCAGAGAGGAACGGCTCTCACTAGAATAGCTTTAGCTCCATGGACCAGGGCATCAGTGAGGAAGGATGGTGCTTGCTATCTGCTATCTTTTGTGTTCTCCCCAGTGCTCTGTTTGAGAATGTCAACAGGCCCCTGTGCTAAGAGTTTTAGAATAGAACCAGCCAAGCTCCATCCAGCTCCCTTTACATTACAGTCAGTGAATCACCACCACCCAACCCAATCTCTGAACCTTTAGAGCTAGCTCTGCCTCCTTATTGGTTGGTGTAGGGGAGGAGGACCCTTCCAGAGGCTGATGATGTGAGTGTGATAGACTAAAACCTCTCTCTCACATGCATCAGTGCTCTCTAGCAACAGAACCGGCAGTGCTCTCTCTGAGGTTGTCTCCCGTCCCATGTCCGTCCTCCGAGGTGTGTGTGTGTGTGCATGAATGAGTGTGTGTGTGTGAGGGGAGGTGCGTCTCCCCCTTGAGGGCACTGCCTGCCGTCAGGCTCTGTTTTGTCATTCTCTAGGCAGGCTAGGCTGAGTGCTGCTGCCTGTGAACTGACTGACTCTGGGAGGGACATTGGGGCCATGGACACAGCAGCAGAGATCTGGACAGGTGGCTTAAACACCCCAGAAATGACCGCCAGACACTGTGTGTCCCAAATGGCATGCTATTCCCTTTATAGTGCATTACTACTCTCTCTCTCTCTCTCTCTCTCTCTCTCTCTCTCTCTCTCTCTCTCTCTCTCTCTCTCTCTCTCTCTCTCGACTACAAAGTACTGTGAAAGGTGTGTTATGTTGTAACTTGTAACAACTGCACCACATTAACTCATCTGCAGTAATCCATTCATGCTGACCACATTGCACTAAAGAGTCAAATCCACAGGTAACAAGTTAATCCAGAGGTAGTGGTAACCTAGTAACATGGATGTGTTTTGGGTAAACTAATAATACACAGGTTGAGGTTGCTGTGGCTGGAACGAGGTGTGATGATGAGATGCCTTTCCTGACACCCAGGGTTAGCCTGGTGAAACCAGACTGAACCAGTGGATAATGCATTGTTCAGTCTGGTTGAACCAGGCTAACACAGAGAAAGTGAGAAAATGAGCAGAGGCTCAGTGGCAGGGTGTATTAATAGGCGACCTGGATCACTACCATGCTGTCTCTCTGTCGCCCTGCCAGGACGCTGAGTCTCTGAGTCTGATCTGAGACCAGTCAGTGTTTGTCTTCATCAATTCATCAGACCAGGACTACAGGCCTGTGTTTTCTCTGTATGAAAATACTTGTGGTTTCTTGCTAGTCAATTGATTACTTATATATTATCATATTTAAGGCTCAGTGGAGTCAAAAAACTAGATTTTCCTGTGTTTTATATTCCACACTATGAGGTTGGAATAATACTGTGAAATGTAAAAATATATAATAATGTAATTTTATTGTAATAGCTATTTGAAAAGACCGCTGGAGTTATGGCATGCCTGGTGACATCACCAGGCGGTCAGTTAGGTAATAGACTGCTGCGTCGAGGATGCCTATTCCTTTATGACATTAGGTGATGCCTAATGCTGTCCATAATATGTATGTGAGCTTTCTAAATCCATTAGCTCGATGACAAGGTTGTGGTTGTGCTTTCACTGTCAGTTTTGATTTGCAGTTTCGCTGCTGTAGGTAGAGGTAGCAGAATGCTGTAACAGGCTCCGTTAGCTGGCGCTGACTGGGTCTTTCTCAATATTTGCCACATGGGCTTTTATTCACATTCTAATTCTGCAGATTAAACTCAGAACTATCCTTCGTCGTGTTCGAACCACAATGTGGTTTGTCCTCCAGTTGGATCTCTCTGTCTGAATAACAATAACCATGGCCTCCCGAGTGGTGCAGTGGTCTAAGGCACTGCATCTCAGTGCTATCTGTGCCACTAGAGATTCTGGTTTGAGTCCAGGTTCTGTCGCATCCGGCCGTGACCGGGAGACCCATGGGGCGGCGCACAATTCGTCCGGGTTAGGGGAGGGTTTGGCCGGCAAGGATGTCCTTGTTTCATTGTGCACTAGTGACTCCTGTGGTGGGCCAGGTGCAGTACACACTGACACAGTTGCCAGGTGCACGGTGTTTCCTCTAACACGTTGGGTTGTGTTTCAGAGGATGCACGGCTCTTGACATTTGCCTCTCCCGAGTCTGTATGGGAGTTGCAGCGATGAGACAAGACTGTAACTACCAATTGGATACCATGAAATTGGAGAGAAAAACAGGGTTAAATAATAATAATAACCATGGACAGGGCTGCTAGGGTTGGCTCAAACAGTCTGACAGATCCTAATTCCCACCGGCTTCCCATGCCTTGGTCTGTTTTAACCAGAGAAGGAAGTGGTTTCTGGAGCTCATTTGATATTCTGTTATACTCTGCTCCACAGAGAGAGGCCAGGGTAGGGAGGTAAGGGAGGGGAGGGGTGGGGAGTTGGGGGGAGGTGGTGACACGTCAGCTTTCATTACTGCTCATGAATTACTTCCATGTCCCTTGCGTATGAAGACGCACGGAGGCAATTAAGGATTGGGAAGGGAGAGACTCAAGCAAGCAACTGCTCACAGGCAGCGGCCCGGAAGCAGAAGGGGAGAGGAGGAAAGTGGAGGCATGTTAACTTAACAATTAGCATTAAGACTGGTTGAAATGGAGTAAAGAGCACTATTAGGTGGGCTGTGGGACTGGGTATGTTGTGTTGTGCTGAAGGCAGGAGAGACAGGGGGACAGGGTAACAGGTAGACAGGGGAGCAGGGACAGGGGAGCATCATACAGGTTGTCACACCTCCTACTCTTAGGGGCCAGGGGGTGTAGGGGCGTAGGGAATGGCAGAGTGGGGCCAGTTGGACCCCCGTGGTGTATGACATGGAGACAGCTGTGCTGGGTCATGCAGTCAGGGGAGTCAGGGAGAGTAAAGGCGAGAGCTATGAGCAGCCTCTGACAGGATCATTATGAGGTGCTGGGCTTATAATGGTACAGCTTGGATCCTCACAGCAACGGTAGAGTATCATCAACAGCATCATCTTCAGCTAAGGATGACAGCAGATGAGATTAAAACTGAGATGGATGTTAAAAGAGGAGACAGAAACATATATATATATATATAAATAGAGAGAGAGAGAGAGAGAGAGAGGAGAGAGAGAGAGAGAGTGATAGAGAGACAGGGATATATATATATATACTCTTACTTTTATTCAATTGCTGTTTTATTCAATTGCTCTCTCTCTCTCTCTCTCTCTCTAGACATGTGACTAACAGCAATTGAATAAAAGTAACAGTCAGTATCTGGTGTGGCCACCAGCTGCATTAAGTACTGAAGTGCATCTCCTCCTCCTGGACTACACCAGAATTGCCAGTTCTTGCTGTGAGATGTTACCCCACTCTTCCACCACGGCACCTGCAAGTTCCCGGACATTTCTGGGGGAAATGTCCCTAACCCTCACCCCCCGATCGAACAGGTCCCAGACGTGCTCAATGGGATTGAGATCCGGGCTCTTCGGTGGCCATGGCAGAACACTGACATTCCTGTCTTGCAGGACATCACACACAGAACGAGCAGTATGACCGGTGGCATTGTCATGTTGGAGGGTCATGTCAGGATGAGCCTGCAGGAAGGGTACCACATGAGGGAGGAGGATGTCTTCCCTGTAACGCACAGCGTTGAGATTGCCTGCAATGACAACAAGCTCAGTCCAATGATGCTGTGACACACCGCCCCAGACCATGACGGACCCTCCACCTCCAAATCGATCCCGCTTCAGAGTACAGGCCTCAGTGTAACGCTCATTCCTTCGACGATAAACGCGAATCCGACCATCACCGCTGGTGAGACAGAACCGCAACTAGTCAGTGAAGAGCACTTTTTGCAAGTCCTGTCTGGTCCAGCAACAGTGGGTTTGTACCCATAGGCGACATTGTTGCCAGTGATGTCTGGTGTGGACCTGCCTTACAACAGGCCTACAAGCCCTCAGTCCAGCCTCTCTCAGTCTGAGCACTGATGGAGGGATTGTGCGTTCCTGGTGTAACTTGGGCAGTTATTGTTGCCATCCTATACCTGTCCTGATGTTCGGATGTACCGATCCTGTGCAGGTGTTGCTACATGTGGTATGCCACTGTGAGGATGATCAGCTGTCCTTCCTGTCTACCTGTAGCACTGTCTTAGGCGTCTCACAGTATGGACATTGCAATTTCTTGCACTGGCCACATCTGCAGACCTCATGCCTCCTTGCAGCATGCCTAAGGCACGTTCACGCAGATGAGCAGGGACCCTGGGCATCTTTCTTCTGGTGTTTTTCAGAGTCAGTAGAAAGGCCTCTTTAGTGTCCTAAGTTTAACTGTGACCTTAATTGCATACAGTCTGTAAGCTGTTAGTGTCTTAACGACCGTTCCACAGGTGCATGTTCATGAATTGTTTATGGTTCGTTGAACAAGCATGGGAAACAGTGTTCAAACCCTTTACAATGAAGATCTGTGAAGTTATTTGGATTTTTACGAATTATCAGGGTCCTGACAAAGGGATGTTTCTTTTTTTGCTGAGTTTATATCATTATTATACAGTGCAATATTGCACTGGTCATGTTAATGTCTTCACAACACAGGTAGCTTTATCCCATGTGTAACTCTGTTTTTTTTCCGCACTGCTGTGCTTTATCTCGGCCAGGTCGCAGTTGTAAATGAGAACTTGTTCTCAACTGGCCTGGTTAAATAAAGGTGAAATAAATCAATAAAATAAGCATTACAAAGGTACCTATTGAGATGGGATGATAATCTGCTAAGGGTCTTCTATTGTGCTACTGACCAACAGGAGTCATCCTGAGTGGCGCAGCGGTCTAAGACTGTATCACATCCAGCCGTGATTGGGAGTCCCATGGGGCGGTGTTCTTAACCGACTTGCCTAGTTCAATAAAAAATAACCTTCAGTGATTTGTGCTGAAAATAATTTAAATGTAATATAGCATTATAATCAATTATTTGTTGATGCTATTTTCCATATTACAAAAGCTTTTCATTTTCTAAATGACATATTCTGTGTATTGTGGGCAAGTGTGTATTGCAGCATGTCTTGCTGAGTGTGGTGATATTGACAAACTGTCGTCCAGGACGTTTAGCTGGATGCAAACAGAGAACCAAGCTGTACTGCTGCTGTATAAAATCAGATATTTATGGAAATAGGGTTCTCCATCTGCTGTACATCGCTCCCTGCCGCGTAACAGAGAACAGTGAACACACTCTGGACTCATTCTGTGTGTAAACACGAGACTTAATGGTCCTCAAAGGGATTTCCTGGAATTGCTCTCAGAATAAAGATGGCAGCCAGCGATGTGTCTCTGTTCTTACATTAGGGAATCCTAAAGTCCTGCTGCGCCATCTGAGAGGTATTTGGCTGTATGTACAGTTGAAGTCGGAATATTACATACACGTTTTTTCACAATTCCTGACTGAGTTTCACAATTCCTGACATTTAATCCTAGTAACAATTCCCTGTCTTTTTTTTACCAGGTAAGTTGACTGAGAACACATTCTCATTTACAGCAACAACCTGGGGAATAGTTACAGGGGAGAGGAGGAAGATTAATGAGCCACTTGTAAACTGGGGATGATTTGGTAGCCATGATGGTTTGAGGGCCAGATTGGGAATTTAGCCAGGACACCGGGGTTAACACCCCTACTCTTAAGATAAGTGCCATTGGATCCTTAATGACATCAGAGAATCAGGAATCCTGTTTAACGTTCCATCCGAAAGACAGCACCCTACACAGAGCAGTGTCCCCAATCACAACCCTGGGGGTTTGGAATATTTTTTAGACCTGAGGAAAGATTGCCTCCTACTGGCCCTCCAACACCACTTCCAGCTGCATCTGGTCTCCCATCCAGGGACAACCCTGTTTAGCTTCAGAAGCAAGTCAGCAGTGGGATGCAGGGTGGTATGCTGCTGGCAGTTAGGTCAGATAGGATCACCACTTTATTTTAAGAATGTGAAATGTCAGAATAATAGTAGAGAGAATGATTCATTTCAGGTTTTATTTCTTTCATCACATTCCCAGTGGTCAGAAGTTTACATACATTCAATTAGTATTTGGTTGCATTGTCTTTAAATTGTTTAACTTGGTTCAAACGTTTCGGGTAGCCTTCCACAAGCTTCCCACAATAAATTGAGTGAATTTTGGCCCATTCCTCCTGACAGAGCTGGTGTAACTGAGTCGGGTTTGTAGGCCTCCTTCCTTTCACACGCTTTGTGATGGCCACTCCAAAACCTTGACTTTGTTGTCCTTAAGCCATCTTGCCACAACTTTGGAAGTATGCTTGGGGTCATTGTCCATTTGGAAGACACATTTGCGACCAAACTTTTTCTTCCTGACTGATGCCTTGAGATGTTGCTTCAAATATATCCACATCATTTCCATCCTTATGATGCCGTCAATTTTTTGAAGTTCACCAGTCCCTCCTGCAGCAAAGCACCCCCACAACATGATGCTGCCACCCCCCGTGCTTCACGGTTGGAATGGTGTTCTTCGGCTTGCAAGCCTCCCCCTTTTTCCTCCAAACATAATGATGGTCATTATGGCCAAACAGTTCTATTTTTGTTTTTGTCAGACCGGGGACATTTCTCCAAAAAATATGATCTTTGTCCCCATGTGCAGTTGCGAACCGTAGTCGCGTCTCCTTCCTGAGCGGTATGATGGCTGCGTGGTCCCATGGTGTTTATACTTGCATACTATTGTTTGTACAGATGAACGTGGTACCTACAGGCGTTTGGAAATTGCTCCCAAGGATGAACCAGACTTGTGGAGGTCTTGGCTGATTTCTTTTGATTTTCCCATGATGTCAATCAAAGAGGCACTGAGTTTTAAGGTAGACCTTGAAATACATCCACAGGTACATCTCCAATTGACTCAAATTATGTCAATTAGTCTATCAGAACCTTCTAAAGCCATGACATCATTTTATGGAATTTTCCAAGCTGTTTAAAGGCACAGTCAACTTAGTGTATGTTAACTTCTGACCTACTGGAATTGTGATACAATGAAATAATCTGTCTGTAAACAATTGTTGGAAAAATTACTTGTGTCATGCACAAAGTAGATGTCCTAACCGACTTGCCAGAACTATAGTTTGTTTATCAAGACATTTCTGGAGAGGTTGAAAAACGAGTTTTAATGACTCAAACCTAAGTGTATGTAAACTTCCGACTTCAACTGTATGTTTAATGACAATAGACCATGGGCAAATGGTTCACAGAGTAAATGTCTTTGTTGCTACTCACTTCATACTGTATGATCGTATTCATCTCAGTAATACAGTCTGAGGGAGTGTGTGAGCGAGAGCTAGCGAGAGCTAGCGAGCCTCTCTTCTCCTCCTGCTTTCAACAGACATGAAAGGAGTGCTCTCATGTTTTAATGCATGGCCTATCCTAGCCCTCCTACGCCCTCCTAGCCCAGCCCCCTAGCCCAGCCCTCCTGTCCCAGCACTTCTAGCCCAGCCCTTCTAGCCCAGCCCTTCTAGCCCAGACCTCCTAGCCCAGCCCTCCTAGCCCAGCCCTTCTGTCCCAGCCCTCCTAGCCCAGCCCTCCTAGCCTTTCTAGCCGAGACCTCCTAGCCCAGCCCTCCTAGCCTTTATAGCCGAGACCTCCTTGCCCAGCCCTCCTAGCCCAGCCCTCCTAGCCCAGCCCTTCTAGCCCAGCCCTCCTAGCCCAGCCCTCCTATCCCAGCCCTCCTAGCCTAGCCCTCCTAGCCCAGCCCTTCTAGCCCAGACCTCCTAGCCCAGCCCTTCTAGCCCAGCCCTCCTAGCCCAGCCCTCCTATCCCAGCCCTCCTAGCCTAGCCCTCCTAGCCCAGCCCTTCTAGCCCAGACCTCCTAGCCTAGCCCTCACAGCCCTCCTAACCCAGCCCTCCCATACCTCCCATCCCAGCCCTGTCACCATAGCAGGTCTGATCTCTACTGACAGCACAGGCAGAGGTTTGGCAGCGGCCAAAGACAGGCCCTCCTCTGGAGAGCAGATCTTTTTGTGTGTGTGTGCCTCTGTCTCTCCCACAGGAACACAGAACAGAGCAGAACTTCTCCTACTGATCCTGATCCACAGCAAGCCCCAATTAAGGGGGAGACAGTTCTGTGTTCTGCTGGGAGATTATAGTAAGGTTTAGCCTATGCACTTCAATTACACACAATCTTACACTTTCTGTTCTGCTAAGATCTTCCAGAAAAAAATGCATTGCTATCAGTAAGAAAGACAGGCAAAGAATGATCATAATGCTTGCCTGAAAGACATACTGATGTTCTATATTAGACTGATACAAGCATATCAATATGGAAAGAGAATTGTAAAAGAACACAGCACCTAGTGCACGTGGTAGATTTTTGGCCACCATGACATAACATAGCCTACTTCTCCTACCTACGTAGCATTAAAAATATCCAAAGGGAATTTTCAGCAGATAGAAAAATGTTTGGTCAACTTTATTGAATAATTCACACATAACCGTTTTCCCCTCTGGCCAACAGTCCATCTTCAGTAAGAGCAGAGTCAGCACATATCCTAATTGAAACTCATTATTAACCCTATATAATTAACTTGGCACCTGAAACACCTGCAAATGAATGTGTAGCCTCTAACAGGTTCATCATAGTAGATACAAATGTGTTAAATATTTCACTTCACCTAACAGAAGTGAAGTCAGTCTAGGTGCGAAGTTTGGACAGTGTGTTTTTAAAACTTAGGCCTTCTGAACATAAAGAACACAGAGAACGTGATGGCATTCAGTTAATAAGCAGGTGACAGTCCGGTTGACCACGTGCCAAATAGTCAAGTGTAGCCGTGTCTGTGTGTGTGTGTGTCTGCCTATGTCACCTTGTTTGACCTTGTTGAGAAATAAGCAGGTCAGTGACCAGTTAGCCATGAAGAACATCACGGGTGAAAACTCTATACTACATTAACCTTCAAGACTCCATGTAGAGCCTAATAGGAAATGAGTACACACAAGAAAGCATCCATGATGAAAAAAACACACCGATAGGCTCTGATGACACTGAGTCAGTGATGAGGACCTTCAGTTAAGCCAAACCCTCTGTACTTAACTTTCACTCTCAACCTCAATCAGCTGGGGTGCACTAAGAGCAGGTCACTGGCAACAGCAGCCATATGAGAGGTAATTTCATCTCTCTCTCTCTCTCAGCGAGATATGATAGGATCTGTTTCTGTTTCTTAACCAAACCTGACCACGAACAGGCAGAAACAGATATCTCAGAGGGTATCCCAAAGCAAGATGTCACGTCATACGCGTAGCACAAATATACAATACATTCCACAGACAAAGCAAAAATAATAAAGTAAATAAATTACCTGCTTGTTGAGTGGGTTCGTCCAGTTTGGGCTCACATTTTGAAAGAGGGAGAGAATCTAGAAAAATTAAGATGAAAAAGAATGGTCAGTGAACGAATGCAGTGGCCTGGCTTTGAGAATCTCTTCCGACCTTGAGCCTGTGATTATTGCCTGCAGATGAGAGGACAAGGAAGAGCTGCTTTGATCCCAGTATCTGGCTAGTCAAAGACATGAAACAGCATGAGACATGGGCTGTGTCACAAATGGCACCCTATTCCGAATACAGCAGTAATGCGTTATACAGGGAATATTGTACCATTTGGGATGCAAACAGAATTGAACAAGAAGCCACCAAATGACTTACAGCTGATGTAACAGTTTAACTTCCATCCCTCTCCTCGCCCATACCTGGGCTCGAACCAGCCACCCTCGAAGCATCGTTACCCATCGCTCCACAAAAGCCGTGGCCCTTGCAGAGCAAGGGGAACAACTACTTCAAGGTCTCAGAGCGAGTGACGCCACCGATTGAAACGCTATTAGCGCACACCACCGCTAACTAGCTATCCATTTCACATTGGTTGCACTGACAAACTGATACAGGAATGAATCATGATATAGAACTCCTGAGTGGGAATCTGTAGATATTTCTACCGCCACAGGCCTGAAAACTGAAAAAAATGATATATTTGAAGCAGAATGCTGGATAATTCACCTGGAGTCATTAAAGTTAAACACAGTCTGTCATCGTCTGCTCTGATTTTTACAGTAGCATATTACAGTGGGTTAAGTGAGGCTTTCTCTTCATTCTGACTGAGACTGACTCACTTCTATGCCTATGGCAGTACTGTGGTGTTGTGGGCTTGTAACGGATGTCGTCTGGAGATAGAGAGGAGGACCAAGGTGCAGCGTGGTAAGTGTTCATGTCTTTTTAATAAACAAACTGAACACTGGAACAAAACAATAAACGATGTGAACAAAACAAAACAGTACCGTGTGGCCCAAACACTCACACGGAAACAAACACCCACAAACCAAAAGAGAAACAGTACCGTGTGGCCCAAACACTCACACGGAAACAAACACCCACAAACCAAAAGTGAAACCCAGGCTACCTAAGTATGATTCTCAATCAGGGACAACAATTGACAGCTGCCTCTGATTGAGAACCATACTAGGCCGAACTCAAAACCCAACATTTACAAACATAGACTGCCCACCCCAACTCACGCCCTGACCATACTAAAACACAGACAAAAACAAAGGAACTAAGGTCAGTACGTGACAGGGCTGTTGGCAGTACAGCCCTGTCTTCTTTCTGGGTCATTCGTCTATCAGTGGCACGGGATAGCTCCAGCTTAGCTCCACTTTGCCTGCTTCTCAAAAGACAAACCAGCATATGCTGCTGCTAGGGATTAAATGGGCGGCGAACTGCAGTGGCTATTCGATGTTAACATCATTGTGGATTTGATGTTAAGCTATATTAAGCTCACAATTAAAAGTGTCTTGAAGACATGTGACCGGGAATTCACATGATGATGATCCGACAGAAACCTCCCCCATCCACCCCCCAAAAAAACTTGCCTTTCTTGAACTAACACTTGTTTATTAAATGTACTTACTATGACTGTGATAATGTGCTTGTCTCAACTAGCTATCATCAGGTGAATGCACTAACTGTAAGTCACTCTGGATAACAGTATCTGCTAAATGAATGAAATGTCAAAAATGTCAAAAAGGAATGTAAATATAGACTAGAGGGTCCTCTGCTGTGAGATGAAGCCTTAGGTTTTGTAACTGGCATCCTACATTGTAGCTCTGGCATTGTATCACTGGCATCCTACTCTTGCCTATTCACCTAGGGGCTTTCAAACATGGAAATGGCTGTGAGTTACAGTCAATTACACATGTCTAACTACCCAGGGTACGATCTAAAAGTGAAGCAAAAATATCTCTCATACAAACAAGCACCAACTTGAACGGGGTGAATGAGATAGACAATATTGTATTATGTGGATTTTAGTTTAGTTTGCTTGTTTTTATACAAATCTGAGCAGCGACACGTGATCTATTTAAACCAGGCGACCGCTGGCGGAGTGCAGCACGAGGAGAATCTAAACATGTTAGTGTCTTCAAAGGTGTCATGACGTTGGCCTGGGGGTAGGTTTATGACAGTCATAAATACCTCTTCCCCCTTTTTCCTCTCTCTACCCTACTGATGTTACATTTGCAAAACCCTTGGTTAACATAGAGATTCTGGGAACATCAGAAGGTGGGGGGAAATGAACTATATTCTGGTAATCCAACCAATTGAACATATGCGGTGGTACTTAATGAATAATGATGTCAGTTCGGTTGTCATCTGAGACATTCTCATCAATGATAAGATGACATAAACTCTACAGTGGAAAGTCTCCACATCAGAGTTGTCGGATTCACATGGAATTGTTGTTCAATTTAAATGTTTGAATATGAAATTATTTGTGATGGGATGAAATGTGATTTTAGCTTCTAAAATGTGAGATTTGGGTTTTCATAAGGCTCTGCTCAATCAGTAGCCCGCCCCTGTGAAGGGACATGGGCTATAAAACTTTTCAAACACGCCCTCCTCTCCCTTCCTATATAACGCCTTGACGACAATGTAACCTCCTGTTCTGAGGATATGAGGATGACTGTCCGATGTAAGAATGGTTCAGATAATAACTACAGAACGAAGCCAACATCAGCGTGAGCTTTGGTTGCGAATGGTATGAACTTTGAACTCTTATTCACTACAGAAGTGATACCTCCTAGCCGTTGAGTTAGCAACAGCAGCTGCAAACGCAGGTTAGGAAGGAACAGACAGAGTATCCCATCTACCACACAACGACGTTACTACAACGTATTCAATTTACCAGCAGAGACATTCTTCAAAGGACAAAGGACTCGGTTGGGCAACACGGCCTTCCATCTACCACCAACCTACCGAAGCGCAGCTCAGAGTAAATATTTATTGCATTTTCCTTTTCCAAATGGGCGGTAATTTAGAATGCATAAGATTCCGTATTTATGATAGCACAGCTTCACCCTTTGTTCCTCAGTCTTCCCGCTCTTTCACTCAAGCCCTTTTCTTTTGTGTAACCAGCTGTCATATCTGTTCCGCCCGCTAGGGACGTTTTCCTTTATGACGTCATTTGTAATCAAGTTATGATATAATGATGTGTATGTGTAATTCTGCGTGATTAGTTAGGTATTTAAAATAAATAATTAAACCCAATTTTGTATTGCTGATTCAACTTGTGAGCCAGGGTTCGTGCAGATAACCAAGAATTTACAACTTTCAGATGAGACTGAATTAAGGTGACGATTAATATTGACTGCTATTGATGTAAAATATTACTAGGTCTTTAAGAGTTTATTCGGAAGATAACATCTCTATAAATATTATTTCGTGGTGCCCCGACTCTCTAGTGAATTACATTTACATGATTAGCTCAATCAGGTGATATTAATTACGTCAAAATTATTTTATAGAATAGCATGTCATATCACTTAATCCGGCATAGCCAAAGACACAACAAAGGGGAGAGGATGTTTCGCTCCATGTGGAGTTCCTGTTTGACAGGCTGTGCACAGCTGTTCACTGGAGACAAGCACAGGGAGGGCACACAGCTGCAACCACACCACACCAAACATCCCCTAGCTCAGTCCCACTATGGGCCATATTGCTTTGATTCCCAAACTGAGCCCTGTCTCTGTGTGTATGTGTGTGTGTGTGTGTGTGTGTGTGTGTGTGTGTGTGTGTGTGTGTGTGTGTGTGTGTGTGTGTGTGTGTGTGTGCCTCAACCTCATTAAAAAGAGGAAAGGCATGTTCTCAAAACATAACAAAGGCTTTTAACAGTATATGATTTTTAATATGCCGTCCTGTATGAACGACGGGCAGGATCAAATGCGCGCGTGTGTATGTGTGTGCGTCTGAGTTTATTATTACCATCAGAGAGAAGAGGGGTGTTAATACATAAGCTCAGAAACAAATAAAACCCTGCTGCTCTGTTTGATATAACAGCTAGTCTCTGAGAGGGAAACAGACAGGAAGGCAGGCCGGCAGACAGACACCTAGGAGGCCAGGGTTCTGAGATGAGATGCCCTGATTCCAGACGCCTCCTTAGTGCTGGGAAGGAGGGGGCTGCTGGGTGTGGGTGTCTGTTAGGGTGTGGGTGGCTGAGGTTGACTGATGGATAGGAAATCCTCTCTTATCAGATGAGGGATTTCAAGGAGACACACAGGCAGGCTTAGCCCACAGCCACTCTTCTTCTTCATGGCCCACAATACCTTTTTCTTTCCTTCCTTCCTGGCCCCCAGGCAACGTGGGTGGCAGGCTGAGGCTACTGTGATTGATACCTCTATATCCTTGACTGAATTAAGCCATCCCTTAGGCTAGTTATTGACTTCACTCTGCATGCTCAATTCCTACTTATTGACATTGACGGTTATCTGTATGCAAATCTGGACAATTTAAATGGGAAATGTACATTTGATGGTAAATAGATGATAACTGTGACCCAAATTACAAAATGACATTGGTTTCCTTACCCTGTAAGCATTACTTAGTGTTTTATTTTATTTGATTATGATCTCTTTTAATCCTCACTTGGACTAATCTTCCATGAGTCCTTAAACATTAAAATACCATTTATAATACGATCACACTTAACACACTGTAATAAACAACAGACATAATACACTGCCATATTGACCAGATAAATAATCTAACAGTCTGAAGAGGTAGATTGGTTCCTTCATCTACCATAGTCCTGCACAACCTTCCAATGTATTATATTTAAGTGGTTCTAAGTATTGTATGAATTTATAAATTGAAAGGTTTCTGGTTTGCTCAGATAAATTATTCAATTTCTTTATTACTCTGAATCGAAATGTTTATTTAGCCTATTTCTCTTCTCTGCCGAGATAAGACATAGATGGGGGACAATGTATTTATTGTCTCTTACCAACTGAAACCATTGTGTGAAAAGAAATACCATTTTAAATGGTGTACATTGTGAAATAAAATAAGCCTGTGTTTTTCTCTGATCTTGATGATTGATGACCATCCAAGAGCATTGCGCATGACTACAAGAGAAGAATCATATCTCCACCATAAAATAATCCTTGCTGCTTCGTTCTGTGCAATCTGCAGCCTCCTAATCTCACTTTCTGATGAATTTCCCCAGACCACAGAACAGTAGTTCACCTGACTCCCAATTCATGCTTGGGTTGTTCGCTTAAGAATCTTTCCAGGTAAATATTTTGCTATCCTTCTGATCATGCATGCAATTTTAACAATTTTCTTTAGATTTCTTCCACTCAACTCGCATAGGCCTACAGTTCATGATCTATACTACAGAATTGTGCACAGGTTGCTGCTATGTGGCCTGATATAGTTCTGTGGGTCAGTGAAAAGCCTAGTATCTCTAAATAATCTATACTATAAATGCCATGGATCTCATAAAAGACATTCAGCAGGCTGCTTTTTAAACAGCTCTACAATAAACATAACAGTCAAGCAGCACTAAAACATCTGCTCTCCATTGTAAGTATACAGTAGACTCGCTGAAGAGAGGAGGAGGGAAACCAAACCACCGAAGTGAGTCTGGGAAAAACAAAACAGCTCAGTCAAAAGCTCTTCTTTTTCCAATTATGAGGAGGATGGCATGATGGAGGCTGGGCTGAGGCCGTTTCATGGTGCAATGCCACTCTGGGCTGATTGCTTCTACTCCACTAGAAGCAACTGACAATGACTTTGCAATAGAATGCAAGAGGATTCTTTCTGACTGTAGAATATGTATAAAAGCAAGCCATGATGGTCTACTCCACCCTGACTTTAGCCTTTACCACTCTATCATTTGCAGAGGTGGTTTTTCTGCCCTTCCTTTCGATCGCTCTTTCTCTCTCTCTCTCTCTCTCTCTCTCTCTCTCCCCTCTCTCTCGCTCTCCCTCTCCCCCTCTCTCTCTCTCCCCCTCTCTCTCTCCCCCTCTCTCCCCCTCTCTCTCCCCCTCTCTCTCTCTCTCTCCCCCTCTCTCTCTCTCCCCTCTCTCTCTCTCCCCCTCTCTCTCCCCTCTCCCTCCTCATGATGTGAATTGATTCTGGAGCATCTGATACCTACTACACTACACCGTTATTGTGACACAGCTAAGAAGACTTTAGTCAAGTCTGTTCCTCAGCAGCAGCCAGTAGACATTTTATTACATAACACTTAGGTTTCCACTTCGATAAGCATGATCCCACTGGGTGATAACGCTGGATCACAGATAGTACAACAATTTGGCTCACATTACAGGGCAGTCTAATTAGGCCTAGTCATACACTCATTTTTCATTCCTAAACGGACAAAGACTATTTGAATTGTCATGTCCAACAATTGATGGTAAATAGATGATAACTGTGACCTTTCTATGGCATAATATCACCACTAGAAAGCAAGTAATATTTAAATGGAATGGGGACATCATAATTTAGTAAAGGGGCTTTTCCAAAGAACCAATCAAATGAAAGTACTTGGCAAACCTCAGCCTGCTCTGAGCTGGAACAATCATGTACACAGAAAATATCCTGATTTATACCGTTGCCAATGTAACGGCCGTCCTCTCACAAGAACAACCCCACTGTGTAATATGGTAAATGGGCAAAGCAAGGCAGCTATGTGGTGGAAAATGGTGCCTGACTACAGTACAAAAATAGAAGGTACTTTGACATAGTAAAGACTATATGTTTGTTGGAACCATTGGTCTCATTAAACCACTGGTGGTATGATGGATGACTAGTATCTTATTACCTTGGGGTGGCAGGTAGCCTAATGGTTAGAGCGTTGGGCCAGTAACTGAAAGGTTGCTAGCTCAAATCCCTGAGCTGACAAGGTAAAAAATCTGTCTTTCTGCCCTTGAACAAGGCAGTTCCTAGGCCGTCATTGTAAATAAGAATATGTTCTTAACTGACTTGCCTAGTTAAATTAAAAACTTGTAAATCAGAACTACCTGATAGAGCTACAGCGTACTCATTTGAAAGCATGGCATGATGCTGTGTCATTGAAGTTAGTAATACCTCATACATTTTTCATCTTGTTCTTAAAAAGCAAGAAAAAATAAAAATAAGCATAATTCAATTACACAATTCATTCAGTCTGCTATCCTTAAAACGCCACTGAAAATGACCTCCTGATATGGGTAATTTAAAGCTAATGGGAAATGCCACAATACGCTATGAATAGCCAGCGAACAGCTCTGCATTACAACAGCTTACAGTACAGTGAGGGACAGGATGATCCCTGTTAGAGTCAACTCACATCAAACAGGCCAAGACAACCTTATGCCTTCCCAAAGCTCTGTATACTACACTCGGTGCCAATGTAATAACTAGGTAAATAGCAAATACATAGTATTAATATACACTGAGTGTACAAAACATAAGGAACACCTTCTTAATATGAAGTTGCACTCCTCCCTTTTGCCCTCAGAACAGACTCAATTCGTCAGGGCATGGACTCTACAAGGTGTTGAAAGCATTCCCACACGGATGCTGGCTCATGTTGACTACAACTCTTCCCACAGTTGTGTAAAATTGGCTGGACGTCCTTTGGGTGGTGGACCATTCTTGATACGCGGGGGAAACTGTTGAGCGTGAAAAACCCAGCAGCTTTGCAATTCTTGACACTCAAACCGGTGAGCCTGGCACCTACTACCATACCCCATTCAAAGGCACTTCAACCTCTTGTCTTGCCCATTCACCCTCTGAATGGCACACATACCCAATCCATGTCTCAAGTGTCTCAAGGCTTAAAAATCTGCCTTCAACCCGTCTCCTCCCCTTCATCTACACTGATTGGTGTAGATTGAACAAGTGATATCAATAAGGGATCATAGCTTTCACCTGGATTCACCTGGTCAGTCTGTCAGTCTATGAAAAGGTGTTCCTAATGTTTTGTTCGCTCAGTGTAAAGTGAATATAAGCTTACAGTGCAAAAGTTAGAAATCCTTGGGACATAGACCTAAAACGTTGTGTGGGCTGACATCATAGGCATGCTACTGAGCTGCTGTAATGAGCCTCATCGTCAAGTGGACTATAAGTTACGACCGCCTCACTGATTAGCTCACAAGAGGATGACTCAGTATACAATGTGAGGATCTATACAATGTATGTGGGAATGACATAATAACATCCATCTGTCTACCTCATCACAAGATAAGGACGAGGAATTATAGATGACTATGACTAGCACAACATCTCCATGACTCCCACAACAACTCCACAACAACTCCAAACAGAAATATGTCTCCATAAACTGAAAAGAATACTGTTTTGATAGTTGACTTCACTAAATCATCGAGCTATGACTTCTGTGATGCGTATCGTCTTCCAATACAGACTGTCTAGTATATCATCGCGTTAGATACTCTTCAAAGGGCGAATACTAAAATTAGCCCAATTAAATGACATATAACAACTTCAGCCAGGCTGTCTAGTACAGCCCATACGAGTCCAATTAGACACCCTATTCCTACCCTGGTCAAAAGTAGTGCACAACCGAAGTCCTACTCGAGATGAACCAGGGCATCACAGTGGGTGCACCCAGAGCTCCCCAAACTAAAGAAATGTCTTTCAGTGCAACAAGAAAGAGCAACTTTGTGCCAAGATTTCAACGCTCAACAAGCCAGCAGCAATTAGGAACCCTGCTGGAGAGGTTCCAGAAAGTGGGATGGCCTTTTCTGTCCTTTCCCTGTGGCTTCATGGTGTTGTAGGATACTGACAGGCCAAACAACATATCCATGGTTGCATCCCAAATGGCACCCTATTATAGTGAACATATTCCCTATTCCCTATATAGTACCTCAAAGGCATAGGGTTCTGGTCAAAAGTAGGTGAACTATATGGAATAGGGTGCCTTTTGGGACTCAGGCAACATATCAATTGCTCCTACCGTATGCTTGGACACAGTTATGGGTCATGTTGTTTGCGTTGTGTTTCACTGGCCTCTCTCTTACACCGTCATGACTAGCTATCCCAGTTTTAGCATCTACATAATGTGTGAAATTTGAAAGTCTAAATGCATCACCATGCAAATGACTTACTAGCTTGAACACTGCACAAAATACAACCTTATTAGCCAATATAGCAAGCTAAGCGGAGTCCTTACAGTTAACAATAATAGTAGCAGGTGAAATGGGCTACTCAAACCTCAGAGCATCTAGACAGAGACCATTTACAGGAAAATGCTGTTCATGCACATCATTCAGGTTCATGTTGCTATTGTTAACTCCCAGGACATGGTCTATAGCAGCTATAACAGAAAACACTGGCCACATACCAACTATAGACTGAAACAATAGAATACAATCCATTATAGCATTCCAAGCTGTCTTAAAGAGAAACTGAGAGAAAATATTTGTGGTAACTATGGGAGAAAGGAACATAGGCCGATTCATATATTTCTACCTTGTTAGAGATTACCATCAGCTTATAGTTCAAGGTCCCTTGTCTCCATTAATGTTGGGACATTCCTTCGCCAAACACATTTCCTAACATTGTCTTTAGACAGCTCTTTCTTAACTTCCTTACCTCCAGACTCCAGTGACCTAAAAGCTCAAGTCAATGCTGTGTAACATGCATACACTAAAGAATATAATAGATTATATAAATCATTAGGCTATATTACTCATCTTTCTAAAAGAATCAGTGTCTTCTTCACTTCAGCTTGACCCTGTCTGTCCCACTCAAACGTACGTCTGTGTGTCTGTGTGTCATCCATGGGGATGGTGGGAAACAGACTTCTTGACCAAGATGCACCAGACCAGGTGCTACAGAAACAGCGGAGCGCAAATGAACAGCTGCTCTGACTGTGGATCATCTGAGGTGGTCTCATCATGATCATAGGATGTTCCCAGGGCACCTATATGTACTTTTGTTTTACTTTCCAAAATGTTAATTCAACAGAATGACATTCTTACCCCAATTAATGTGGGGGGAAATGATGGCAGTGTGTTGTGTAGAAGCACAACAACAAAAAACATTGTGTTAGGTCATTAAATTGACTAGAGAGATAATTAGAATGTATACCAGAGATAAACTCAATAGTATTAGATATGTTAAAATCAATAACACTAATAACACAATAATCTGAATATTTTGTAAGGATTCATTTTATAGGGATTTGTGTATTGCCCTGCTGAACTAATGGGTATCTAAATAAACAAAACAGCAAAGGAAAAAAGTGATGGTCTATTCTTGGTTATTCCACAACATGTTGTATGAGAGTAAACAAGAAGATGTGATGTCCGGAGGATACGTAGGCCTGGCCTAAAACTCAGTTATGGTCCAGATAGGTTGTGCAGCCTCTTCACCTGGGCGGCATCATAGGCTACAGTTTGTTTACATGATAGGCTATCACAATCTACAGGATGTGCTTCTGACTAACAAGCAGCTCACTGCAAAATGTTTGTTGGCCACGACGCAGGGTACAGAATAATCGAAATATGTAGTCTACACACATCTCGGGATAGGGATACATTTCTTACATTTCATTTCTAGATTATAAACCATCCACGACACCTGTTTTCTTTTTTTCTTCTTTTTTACATTGAAGTGTGCGTAATTTACTATTATCCGAGGTTGACTCTGTTATCATATTGGAATAAAAACAGAGAGGATGACAGGGAGCCTGTTTAGGAGGATAATAATCGTATCTCTCTAACGCATCCACCCACCAATGGCTGGATTTGTTGATCAGTTTAACATCTATACGGGAACAATGTAGATTGCATTATCAATACAGTGAGCTACCGGAGGTGCTCGCCCCTCTTTCACTTACCCGACTTGAAAAACGCCGCTATGTCGGCCGCATCCTTAGCAGCCTCATCTATTCCCTCTCCAGAGCTCATGGCTGGAATACCGATGTGGAAAAATAATCTCCAAAGAATTTACTTCCTCTAGATTTTCCCGAGAAAATGGAAATGCAACACCATTGAAATTATATTCTACTGTAACACGCAGGCAATCTGTTCTATCTTCAATAGGCAAGAGACCTCCATCTTGGCGAGAATGAAAATTCTTATTACCGATCGGCGGCGCTCCAGAGCCTGAGCACAGAGGCAGAGGGGAAGTCCGTTGATAAAGGGGAGGTCTTGTATGGGGTCTCTGGCGCTGCAGGAATATCCCTGATATTTTGAGGCATTGTGCGCCACAAATGGGATGAAAGGGGAGCCAAATCATAAAGGCCACTTGGTGTAGCCTGGGTGCCAGTCTGTTTCTGCTCTCTTGCCAACTCCTTACGCAAGTATCATGTCAAGCATGTTTTGTTTTGTTTGACAATGACAATGGAGTTGGCAAAAGCACAAACAGATCTGGGACCAGGTTACACTTGACCACCAGACATGATGGAATATAGACATATACCTATCATGGGCTATGGTAGCCAACAGGAAAACATAGCTATGAGATGTTATTTATCACAAAAGCACTTCCTTCACTGGGAATAATCAAGACATTTCGACTATTTATCTGATCATGACTGGCCTGGTGTTATTATTTTCCATTTGAGATTGTATAGATCTACCTACAATAATGATTGATAGACGTCAGCTATCAAGTCTCCAGACGGTTCATTCTTCGATCAAACACTGCCACCCACTGGTTTTAAAAAGTATACGGCACCTTTATACATGCATTTTGTCCTCTTCGTAGTGTTGGTAAACCGATTGGCCTATGTTGGGATGCACAAATTCTGCAGTTTACAAAGCCGTTAGTAAAATCAAGTAATGAAGAGGATTATTGTGTGAATTTGGAAATAAATGGTCTCTGCTCTTCTCAGGGCCTATATTACAAAGTGTCATCGAGGCATCTTGAAAATATATATAATTGTATCCTGTGACACACTCAACAGCTGCACCAATGTATCAATTCATGGCCCTCTCTCCTGGGAATAATCATTAATTACACAGACTGTTTGAAAGATGAAGGCTTGTTTAGGCCTGTATGCTCTCCATACTTGTGCATCCCACCTGTGTGACCCATTCCCTCTAGGGTAACGTTACAAATTAACGCGAATATACTATTACAGAAAGATGACAGACAAACTGTGGACTAGCAGCCTACACAAAAACCACGTGTAGGCCAAAAAGCCATCCTTATCTTTCTACATTGATTAAAAATGAATCAATATCGGACATTTCTCAATGAGAAGTTGCTTTGTGGCCCCATGAGTGGACCGTGACAAATCATGTAGATTGGTGGTGTCTCTAGCCGAACTATTTCTATGGTCATCATGGTGCAGCCTGCAGGGATCTAGTTGTAGCTGCCCCCATCAGGAGAAAAAAAACGGTCCGTGCTATCCGGATTCCTTGGGACGTCCATACCCCATTGAAGTTGACATTGAAAAGGGTTAAGTTAAATGTTAAGGTTGGGGTTAGGCAAGAGTTATACTTAAGGTTAATGTTAGGGTATGGGTTAAGGTTGCGGTGTAGGGTATGGACGTCCCAATGATCCCGATTAGCAAATGCACAAAAAAATGTCCTACGTAACCAAGGAAACAGCTAACACAATTTAATTGGTGCGAAAGTGTTATCTGAGAACTACAGCTTGAGCCCCTCGAGCCAGCCCAGGACACCAAGGACCAAAATATAAGAATCCCGCGTGACATTAAAAACTTGCAACTGTTTCCAGAATTCTGATACTGTATTCACACTTCAAAGACATATTCGTGGTGGTGTGGAAACAACATGTCTCTCAGCTCGCGTTCTGCGAAGTGCAACTTGAGAAACAGGTCCCAACCCTCAGTCCCCGTGGAGTCAATAAAGGAAATGCAGGTTTGGTGATGGTATTATCAGCTATTTCGTTTGTGTAGATGTGATTGTAATGTATATTAGTTGTACTGTATATCTTTGTATTTGTCTGGTGGAGGTGGCAAGGTAGCCAATAGCTTGCATCGTGTTGTGGTCCTGTTTCTTTATGTGTTTCTTGCCAATAAATGTGTTTCCCTGCCAATAAAATTATGGCATTTTCTGGTAAGGAAGAGCATGCATATGTAGACTCAAGAGCTCACAATAATTGAAGCATATTTAAGCATGGCTAATGGCTGTATTCAGGCACTCTGCTTTGAGCCGTGCATAAGAACAGCCTTATAAATTGGTTACCAACGTAATTTAAACAGTACAAATAAAACATTGTGTCATACCTGTGGTAGGGCTTTCAGCCAATCAGCATTAAGGACTCAAACTTTATAATTTGCATTATAAACTGGTTGGTTCTAGCCCTGAATGCTGATTGGCTGACAGCTGTGGTATATGAGACAGTATACCAAGGGTATGACAAAACATGTATTTTTACTGCTTTAATTATGTTGGTAAGGTTGGACAAGACAAAATATTTTATTGCCTTTGAATGGGGTATGGTAGTAAGTGCTAGGCGCACCAGTTTGTGTCAAGAACTGCACGCTGCTGGGTTTTTCACGCTCAACCGTTTCCCGTGTGTATCAAGAATGGTCCATGTAACAAATTGACATCCAGACAATTTGACAGAACCGTGGGAAGCATTGGAGTCAACATGGACCAGCATCCCTGTGGAATGCTTTCGACACCTTGTAGTGTCCATGCCGCGATGAATTGAGACTGTTCTGAGGGCAATGTATGAATCTGTTATTCAATGCATTTCTACAGGCTAATGTTAGTAAATCCAAATTCAATGTTTCATAAAATATTTTTTAGGGATAGCTAAAGGGGTCCTAAAATTCCAAATCAAAGGGGTCCTAAAATTCCAAATTAAATAGCTAAATTAATTAAAAATGTTAAAAGGTCATATGGTGTTGGATATTAGGAAACAACGGTGATGTTATGGGAACGGTATGATGATGTTATGGGGACATTATGGTGATGTTATAGGAAAATTAGGTGGATGTTAAGGTGATGTTATAGGAGCATTGTAGGGACATTGAGGTGATGTTATGGAACATTTGGGGATGTTCTAGTGATGTTATGGGGACATTATGATGATGTTATATGGAAATTATGCTGATGTTATGGGGCAATTATGGTGATGCTCCCGAGTGGTGCAGCTGTCTAAGGCACTGCATCTCAGTGCAAGAGGCGTCACTACAGTCACTGGTTCAAATCCAGGCTATATCACATCCAGATGTGATTGGGAGTCCCATAGGGTGGCGCACAATTGTCCCAGTGTTGTCAGGGTTTGGCCAGAGTAGGCCGCCATTGTAAATAAGAATTTGTTCTTAACTAACTTGCCTAGTTAAATAAATGTTACATTTAAATATATATATATTTTAAATGTTATGGGGACATTTTGTGGATATTAAGGTGGTTATGGGGACATGTTGTGCTTGTTATGGTGATGTTATGGGGGCCTTCTCTTAGATCCCTCTGAGCTCTCACCAGATCATACATAATTCAGTGGGGACTCCAATTACCCAGTTTCTCCAAATGAGATGTCTCACTTTAGAAATCAGTCATGCCTTAGTGAAATATTCATTTTCTAACTGCTTTTAAATGCAAAGCTGCACGATAATTTTCCTAGTACCAAACGCTCTCTCACCCCATATGAGTGGCAGCTTCGTCTGTGAGCGTCCTCGGCCAATATTATATAATCTGATGGAATGTAATATTGAGGAGCGCTTTCAAGTGATATCCTCTGGGTACAAATTGTACATTTTGTTGTATGTGTCTGTTACCCAAAATCAATTCAATAGGCTGGTGTGTTTGTTTCTTGGTGTATGTTGTTCTCTTTGGACAGGCAGTAGCCAAATGCTGGTTGCCCTTTTGAATTTGATGTTTGGGTGGATTGTTTTGTCACTCAACATTTCTCCAGACTCGTTGGTCCCCTAATTTTTGAAGGATTGGCTCTGTCATATTAATCATCAGCTGCTGGCACTTTCATCTCACCCCACTTTTCACCACTTTACATGAGTGTTATTCCTTTCTAGTTCCAGTACAACATGCGTACAACATGCACACGGGTGAATGTCTTTTATTAAGAAGTCATTGTGTTCCTTGGTTGGATTGAACTAGGCCTAGCCTAACAATGATTTTCACAACATAGGTCTCGGCCTAGTATTGTGTATTGCTCTTTAACACCATCCATTCTCTGTTGGTCAATCCCTTCCTCAAGTAATTGGACCACTGGGCTCTTTTATACCTGTCCAGGGGAGACATGTCTGTAACTCTAACTGTCTGTAACTGTAGCCTCTACTCTACTGTATAACAATGACCCATTCAGCCCCAAGCCCCATTGTCGAAGTTGGTAAGGTGATAGCAGTGCTTTTGATAATTACCTAGCCTACAGGGGGTCACCCAATACTACACTATCTAGTTAGCAAGCCTCTGTCTGAGGAGAAAACAATATTATAATTTCAGATAGTAACCTTTGGGCTGGAAAATAAGTTGCTGATCGCTGGCAGTGCTTGTTCTGCAGTGCATGCACTGGAATTCTTGTCTGTGTTCTCATGAATAGTAATTAATGTCAATTAAGAGGGTAGATTCCTTAAATAGGTTGCTTTGTTGAAAGTGGCGATGCTTCACTTTAAACCTGACTATCAAAACAAGGTAAGCTGACCTACACAGTTCTGTTACATGACGTTACTTAGGCTACACTCAGGTCCCTATCTGTGACCAAATCATGCATTTCATCATGAATGTTTTAAGAAACCAACAATTGTATTTATCTTAATACCATAACAGTCTCCTGGACTGTTTACCAGACCATTGTGTAGATAGAGGTTCAGCCTGTAGGCTATGTTGTCCATCTATAAATGATC
Source organism: Oncorhynchus nerka (assembly GCF_034236695.1). Lineage (NCBI taxonomy): Eukaryota > Metazoa > Chordata > Actinopteri > Salmoniformes > Salmonidae > Oncorhynchus > Oncorhynchus nerka. The sequence goes on along the minus strand of NC_088398.1, from coordinate 16,246,659 downwards.
AATCAAAGGTATGGATTTTACAGTACTGGGGATTCATGAAAATACAGAGATGGGTAGTAACACACTACAAGTAACACGTTACAGTACTTGGGTAGTTTTCTTTTAGGAATGTGTACTGTACTTTAACTTGAGTAAATTCTATAGGGAAAAACATACGTTTAAAAATCTTTTTCAAATGTATCAAAACATTGTGAATATCACTGTCTTATTGCTTTTGTCAGATTTAAATTGGCTGCAAAAGGCTCTATTTCTTGTTTGCCTTTCTTTAGATTTTATGTAAATAACTGGTTAGTTAATTGAAAAACATGTCACTACTATGTCATAGTTCAATGTAAAACCGTATACATTTGTATTTCGGTTATTGCTTTTTGATCAACTTACACAACAAAATTAGCTACTGTAAGAACATAAACAAAACGTTGAGAGAATGAAAATTAGGCAGATGTGTTTTGGAGAAGAAAGTCAGTACATTAACTTGTATTCAGTGGAACTAAGGAGCATTTCCATTAACTCTTGTTGTTTGATCAATTTGTTTTCTCTTGTAGATCTGCATCAAGGCTGTGCTACTTATCACAAATATAGGCTAGTATTAAAATACACTGTCCACAATGTTTTGGTCATTACAATAATATCAATGCAGTTTGGATCATTTGGAATATGAGACTGCTCGCATCTTCAGATCAATGCCACATTATGTATTCGGGTAGGTAGCGCATAGAGCAGGGTTCCCCAACTGGCGGCCCCTTGGGCCGATTTTGGCCCGTGGGTGATTTAATTTGGTCCCCAAGTTTACTGAGCAAAAATTATTATTTTTTTGGGACATAAAAGATTAAGAACACCAGCAAATCAGTTCTAAGTGGTAAAACATGTTCAAAAGTATTCCCACGCATAATAGAGAGATATGTGATCGTATACAAATGTAAGCAAGGTTTTAGTCATATAAAATATATATATAATTATATGTTTGGCTTCTTGCTGCCAGTTTGCAGTCTATTTGTAATTATTTTCCGGCTCGATGACCATCCACTCAAGAACAAATCGTCCCGCGGCTGAATCTAGTTGGTGATCCCTGACATAGAGGCTTATACTTGGCCTCACCACATGGGTTCTCTGTGGTTTAGAGAGGTCAAGGTTGGACACAATACCTGACACAGTAATAGGGGATTATGAAGGTTCCTTTTCATCTGTTTTGTCACCTGCACAATAGCATCATGAAGGCTTGGTGTACAATATACTGTGGCCTTCTACTGTGATACCCATCACCTGTGGCTGTGTGTCATGTGCCGGAGCTTGGCAACTTGCCAGCATCTTTAAGTTGTTTGAATAGTTTATAGGAGATTTTAACTTCACTGACAGTTAGCTCAGTTTAAGAAAGGTGGGGAGCAAACAAAGGCATGCCAGTTATTCTCCTGAGTGATCACAGTCACTCTTATCTTCTCTACAGCACTCACTGATCTCTATCTGTAGCTACATAGATTGTAGATGGTCGTTTGGGAGCTGGCGTTGATATGAGGAGCTAAGAGTCATGTCTAGAGCATTTAGAAAACAGCTCTGGAAACAGAGTGTCTCAAGAGTGATCAAGGTAAGAGATTGTCACTGTAGGACTTGTATGATGATAGGAGAAGATGGAGTAGATCTACCGGAGACAACAAGCACCTAGTGGGTCCTTGCCAAATAATGGTTAGGGACAGGTCATCTATTTGATCACCGATTGGGGCTAATATGGTGTGCATGTTGCTGACTGTTTGATAAATGTATAGGCTCCAGAGTACAACTAAACTGAAATCAGTCATTGGTCAAGATTGGCTCTCGGTCTTGTTCTGTAGAATTGTGATAAATTCAGTAGAAACAAGCAATTTCAGTCAGTATTTTTTTGATACACTCTATGATAAAGACATTGTTTGCAATGGAGTTCATTGCAAACGTCGAGTGGATTAGAAGACTCACAATGTCCAAACGCCCATGTCACAGTTATGTCTTTTTCTCCTGAAGTATTTCGTGATTTGTTTTGTCAGGATAGTTTCATTCTAGCCATTCAGTTCTTATCTGAGCTGAAAGCTTGCAGACAGTTGAGGTCGCCATTGTGTACGCTTGATGCTTGGTGTGCTGTGGTGTGTGTCTGTAGGATGAAGCTTGAGGTGGCTGTTTGCTCATCATGAAAGCCTTGGACTGGAATCACTGCCAGCCCAGGGAGCAGGTGTGATGTGTGTGTCGCCCAGCAACCCCTGTCTTGGCTAGCTTATATAAGCATGTATTCCCTCCAGTGGTTCTGTTCTGGCAGTGTGGTAAATCAGTAGTGTACTGGCTGGCCTGTGATGCACATGCTGCGTGTCTAATGGAACCCTTTTCCCTACATCGTGCACTACTTTTGACCAGAGACCAAGCAGTGCACTATGTAGGGAGTAGGGTTCCATTTAGGATGCAGTCTGGGGCTTGGGTTTGTCCAATAGGTCAATAGCTGTGTTTGGTCTTTCGTGTCCAGGCTTGTTGACTGATGGCTGCTGCCTCTGATCTGCTGCATGACCTCAAGGCCTGCTGTAAATCTTTAGCCATCGTCTTCTGCTATCTTCTTCCACAGCCTTCTCCTACTCCCACCAGATACCTGGATGGAACTCATGTGGATATATCTTTTAATTGGGCTTATCCATTGGAGTAAATGTGACTCAGACTTGGCCTTAACGTCTTTAAAGTGCAACAGACCAGTGAGCCAGCTTGGCATGAATAACTCATGAATAACTCAGACTGCTGAGTTATTGATGCCAAGCCGGCTCACTGGTCTGTTGCACTTTAAAGACGTTAAGGCCAAGGCCATTTACTGTGACTTATCCATGGCATCAAATACATTCTTACACAAATGCGTGCGTCCACGTGTGCCATCGCCCCCACGTTGATTTTATCCCCCCACACCAGACTCGATCAGGACACGCAGGTTGAAGTATGAAAACAAACTCAGAACCAATTATAGATATATTTTTTGGTTTTGAATTTTACCCCGTTTTCTCCCCAATTTCGTGGTATCCAATTGTTTTTAGTAGCTACTATCTTGTCTCATTAATACAACTCCCATACGGGCTCGGGAGAGACGAAGGTTGAAAGTCATGCGTCCTCTGATACACAACCCAACCAAGCCGCACTGCTTCTTAACACAGCGCACATCCAACCCGGAAGCCAGCCACAGTGTGTCGGAGGAAACAACGTGCACCTGGCACCCTTGATTAGCGCGCACTGCACCCGGCCCGCCACAGGAGTCGCTGGTGCGCGATGAGACAAGGATATCCCTACCGGCCAACCCCTCCCTAGCCCGGACGACACTAGGCCAATTGTGCGTCGCCCCACGGACCTCCCGGTCGCGGCCGGTTACGACAGAGCCTGGGCGCGAACCCAGAGTCTCTGGTGGCACAGCTGGTACAGCGCCCTTAACCACTGCGCCACCTGGGAGGCCCCCAATTATATTAATTTGGGGACAGGTCGAAAAGCATTAAACATTTATGGCAATTTAACTAGCCAGCTTGCTGTTGCTAGCTAATTTGTCCTGGGATATAAACATTGGGTTGTTATTTTAGCCGAAGTGCACAAAATCCTCTACTCTGACAATTAATCCACGGATAAACTGAATTTGTTTCTAGTCATCTCTCCTTATTCCATCAGGCTTATTCTTCTTATTTTGGACTTTATATGGCGGTTGGCTACCAACTTTAGGTGCATTACCGCAACTGACTGGAGTGTGGACCTAAGTTCATCTTTCAATCACCCACGTGGGTATATGCTTCTAAAAACCAATGAGAAGATGGGAGAGGTCGGACTTTCAGCGCATTGAGCATCACAAATAGAACCAATTTCTATTTTAGGGCCTGGCCACGCAGACGCTCGCTGATGCGCTCAAGCAGTGTGGGTGCAATGATTGAATAACATGTATGTGTACATTTATTTTGCAACGCACACGCATGCGATGTGTCCGGTCTGGTCATGTTAGGGGAAAATATATAGTGTTTGCCAAATAGTAACATGCCAGTGTAGATACAAAGAAATGCAGGAACAGCTTAAGTGTGCTTAGTATTTCTGGTCTGCCCAGTAGCTATAAAATGTTTTGTTATTAAGTTGCAATGTGCTGAACCCAAAGGGCCTAGATCCCAAAATAGACTAACCCTTGCAAGTAAAAAGGTAGCTTAACCTAGAACGAAACACTTCTCCAGACAACACAGGCTACATTCCAGACTGTCAATGGGGAAAATAAAACCAGAGGTTGAAAGCATCTGCATCCGGCCCACAAAATACAACACCAAGTCGGCTTAATTTATTGGCTTGCCTTTTTTCTGCCGTTACCTAGCAGCACCACCAAGCAACTCATTGTAGTAGATTTTACTATCTCTGTTCTCTGTCTTCTTTAACATGAGGCCCCCAGCCACTGGGCTGTCCAGGGTAGTGTTATAGGCTAGCCAGAAACAGTCTGTTTCACTGTATATAACCTGTGGATAGCTAGTGGGTAGGAGTGGTATAGAAGACAGAGAAAGAGGCATAGCTAAATAGTCTAGAGTATAGGGAAAATGTTTTATCACAGATCATGGTTCAAGAGATTTCCATGAAGGAATAAGCTATCACTTTCATTTTCACTTCTTTGTGTGGGATTTTGCTGTTTTTTTTATTTGATTAATGAATTTTTACTGTTAATAACAAAGCTGCAGTATATATTGAAGATATTGTATTTTTTTCTGATATTTATTCAATGGAGTTTGCAAGTATCCTGAATTCTGCTGTCTTGGCTGACATGTGAAAGTGATTGTCATTCTGTGAGCATTTTGAACAATGGCTGACTCAAAGTCTAGAAGGAGTAAAAGGGAGCCTCAATCATTTCTCATATCTAACAGCAAGATTGTTGCATTCAAAGTATGTGTGAATTACTCTGTTGTATCCAGTCATTATCATTTGAATTTCTTTAATTATTCATCAGAATTTGGTTCCGCCTCTTGTCGAAGCAATCCATCCAGTTTGAATCTGTACTGGGGTTGACTTGATTATACCACTCTCTGTCTCTTTGTTTGCAGCAAAAGCTGAAAGAGGAGCGTGAGGCTAAGAGAGCTCAGCTGGATGGCAGACATGACTACATCCTCAGCATCGTGGCTTCCTGCCTGGGCCTGGAGAAGGCTGATGTGGAGGATGCCATTCTGGAGGGAACTCAGGTAGGGCATAACACTTCACTGTTCCACCTCCATCAATCCCCTACACTGTGGTCCCTTGTGACAGACTGTTGAGTGAGCTGGCCACTGCTTGCGGATGCAACATTTGTTTCTGCACACCTGTATGTATGGTAATAACTTGTGAAAAAGTGATTGAATCAAGTAAAGGTCAATTCATTGTGGGAACGGTGATTGTGATGAACCTGTCTCCCATAGATTGAACGCATGGAGCAGTTCTTTGTGGCTGAGGGACTTCCTCATATCATGTTCTACTATCAGGATGTGGAGCCAGCTGAAGCAGGTAAGATGATTGGCCATGAAGGGAAATAATAGGGGAATATAATAATAGCAGAGTAATAACACAGTTAATAGTAGAGTTACAGCTCAAAGACAAAGAGGCTGAAACTTGCAAGGCTTGAGTAATGTATATTACCCTTCTTCCGGTCGTAAAGATGATATAGTGGGTAACTGCTTTGTTTGTCTCTCTAGCAGCAGCAGCAGCAGCTGCCTTGGCCCCAAACCGGAGTAAGAAGGCCAAGGTGTTTGTCACTGAGGGCAAAGATGTGGCTCTGACTGGTGTCTGTGTGTTCTTCACAAGAGCCAATCCCTCCAAGGCTATCACCTCTGAGAATGTCCACAGGGTGAGCCTTCACCTTACTATCCAACACAAGGCTCTCTAACCCTGTTCCTGGAGAGCTACGTCCTGTAGGGTTTTCACCCCAACCCTAATCTAGCACACCTGATTCTAAAAATTAACTGACTGATAAACTGAATCAGATTAGTTACACTGGGATTGGATTGAAAACCTACAGGAGGGTAGCTCTCCAGGAACTGGGTTGGAGAACCCTGATCCAACACATAGTCGGCATTATACGTTTGATCAAGATTTATATGTCTAAAGGCTTAAACAATGTTTGTATAACAATGTTCTTATCATTCATAACACTATTTAACCTTGCCTTCAGGAAAACTGCTTAAAGACTTTAAGGCTTAAAGCACACAATATTAGTAACAGTATGACACGTCAGCCCAATCCTTGCTTCTAAAATGGTGTCATCCCCTGGCCTACTGTGTGGTCATGTCAATCTAAAATTCTCTGGCCCTGGTAGGAGGTGAATTTCAACATGCTGGACACCACAGAGGTAGGCCTGCTTAAAAGTGTGGAGCAGCTGCTGTCTGAGATCTTCATACCCAGCCTGAAGAAGATGGACCATGGCTGGGGAGAGCTGGCCAGTCCACAGGCACAGTCAGTTAAACAGGAATTCATCAGCTCACTGGACAGCTTTGTGTCTGTGCTGGCCGGGGCACAGGAAAGCCTGCAGGAGAAGGTAGGTGACGTGAACGCTCAACAGACCTGGCTTCAAATACTATTTCAAATATCGAAATTACTTTCACATGCATTTCAAAGTACAGTGGCAAGAAAAAGTAGGAGAACCCTTTGGAAATACCTGGATTTCTGCATAAATTGGTCATAAAATTTGATCTGATCTTCATCTAGGTCACAACAATAGACAATCACAGTCTGCTTAAACTAATAACACACAAACAATTATACGTTTTCATGTCATTATTGAACACACCGTGTAAACATTCACAGTGCAGGGTGGGAAAAGTATGTGAACCCCTTTGGCAGCAATAACCTCAACCAAAAGTTTTCTGTAGTTGCGGATCAAACCTGCACAACGATCAGGAGGAATTTTGGACCATTCCTCTTTACAAAACTGTTTCAGTTCAGCAATATTTTTGGGATGTCTGGTGTGAACTTCTCTCTTGAGGTCATGCCACAGCATCTCAATCGGGTTGAGGTCAGGACTGGGCCACTCTGGAAGGCGTATTTTCTTCTGTTGAAGCCATTCTGTTGTTGATTTATTTCTGTGTTTTGGGTTGTTGTCCTGTTGCATCACCCAACTTCTGTTGAACATCAATTGGCAGACAGATAGCTGTTACGGTTTTCTTCTTCCTCTTCCTCTGAAGTGCGTTCCACCGCATAACACGGTGCCTGACCTGTACCACGTCCACCACGGTTAACACTGCTAGGCGCACTGTAGCGCTGAGCTGGCACAGGACGTGCAAGGCTAGGGAGGTGCACAGGAGGCCTGGTGCGTGAGGCTGGCACCATCTTCACCAGCCGACTAGCACGCACCTCAGGACGAGTATGGAGAGCTGACCCAGGTGCCATCAAATCCCCGACACGCTCCGTCGGGCGAATTCCGTGCCTCATGCACCAACACAGCAACTCCCTCAGAACTCTCTCCTCCAATTTCCCCATTAACTCCTTCACAGTCTCTGCTTCGCTCACCTCCAACACCGGCTCTGGTTCTGGTCTCCTCCTTGGCTCCTTACGATAAACAGGGGAAGTTGGCTCAGGTCTGACTCCTGACTCTGCCACACTCTCCCTGTGCCTCCCCCAATACATTTTTTGGGGCTGACTCTCGGGCTCCATTCTCCTATAACCCTCCTCGCACTGCTCCAGCGAATCCCAGGTGGGCTCCGGCACTCTCCTTGGGTCGACCGCCCACCTGTCTATTTCCTCCCAAGTCGTATAATCCAGACTTCGTTGCTCCTGCTGCCGCTGCCTGTCACCACGCCGCTTGGTCCTGTTGTGGTGGGTGATTCTGTTACGGTTTTCTTCTTCCTCTGAAGAGGAAGTGTAGCAGGGATCGGAGGACCAAAATGCAGCGTGGTTATTTCGATACATCTTTAATCAAAGATAAACACGAACAATACAAAAACAATAAACGTAACGTGAAAACCTAACCAGCCTTATCTGGTGCAAACAAACACAGAGACAGGAACAATCACCCACGAAACACTCAAAGAATATGGCTGCCTAAATATGGTTCCCAATCAGAGACAATGATAAACACCTGCCTCTGATTGAGAACCACTCCAGGCAGCCATAGACTATTCTAGACAACCCCACTAACCACTATCCCATAACCTACAACAAACTCCTTGAAAAAACACACCACATAAAATAACCCATGTCACACCATGGCTTGATCAAAATAATAAAGAAAACACAAAATACTAAGACCAGGGCGTGACAGAACCCATAGGGGAGGGTCCGGGTGGGCGTCTGTCCACGGTGGCGGCTCCGGCGCGGGACGTGGACCCCACTCCAACAAAGTCTCAGTCCGCTTAATACGTGTCCTTAGATGTGTGACCCTCGCCGCAGATCTTGGCCTAGTAACCCTAACCAAGGGCCCCACTGGACTAAGGGGCAGCTCCGGACTGAGGGACAGCTCGGGACTGAGGTAGCTTGGGACTGAGAGGTAGCTCGGGACTGAGGGGTAGCTCGGGACTGAGGGGTAGCTCGGGACTGAGGTAGCTTGGGACTGAGAGGTAGCTCGGGACTGAGGGGTAGCTCGGGACTGAGGGGTAGCTCGGGACTGAGGAGTAGCTCGGGACTGAGGGGTAGCTCGGGACTGAAGGGTAGCTCAGGACTGAAGGGTAGCTCAGGACTGAGAGGAAGCTCAGGCAGGTTGATGGCTCTGGCAGATCCTGGCTGGCTGGTGGTTCTGGCAGATCCTGGCTGACTGGTGGTTCCGGCAGATCCTGGCTGACTGGCGGTTCCGGCAGATCCTGGCTGATCCTGGCTGAATGGCAGATCCTGGCTGAATGGCGAATGGCGGAACCTGGCTGACTGGCGGATCTGGAAGATCCTGGCTGACTGGCAGATCCTGGCAGACTGGCGGCTCTGGCTGCTCCATGCTGACTGGTGACTCTGGCTGCTCCATGCTGACTGGCGGTTCTGGCTGCTCCATGCTGACTGGCGGCTCTGGCTGCTCCATGCTGACTGGCAGCTCCATGCAGACTGGCTGCTCCTTGCAGACTGGCAGTTCCTTGCAGACTGGCAGCTCTGGCAGCTCCTTGCAGACTGGCAGCTCTGGCAGCTCCTTGCAGACTGGCAGCTCCTTGCAGACTGGCAGCTCCTTGCAGACTGACAGTTCTGGCAGCGCTGAACAGGCGGGAGACTCTGGCAGCGCTGGAGAGGAGGAAGGCTCTGGCAGCGCTGGAGAGGAGGAAGGCTCTGGCAGCGCTGGAGAGGAGGAAGGCTCCGGCAGCGCTGGACAGGCGAGGCGCACTGTAGGCCTGATGCGTGGTGCTGGCACTGGTGGTACTGGGCCGAGGACACGCACAGGAAGCCTGGTGCGGGGAGCTGCCACCGGAGGGCTGGTGTGTGGAGGTGGCACTGGATGGACCGGACCGTGAAGGCGTACTGGAGATCTTGAGAGCAGGGCTGGCACCATCCGCCCTGGCTGGATCTTCACCCTAGCCCGGCAGATGTGAGGAGCTGAGATGTAGTGTACCGGGCTAAGCACGCGTACTGGGGACACCGTGCGTTCCACCTCATAACACGGTGCCTGACCAGTACCACGTCCACCACGGTTAACACTGCTAGGCGCACTGTAGCGCTGAGCTGGCACAGGACGTGCAAGGCTAGGGAGGTGCACAGGAGGCCTGGTGCGTGAGGCTGGCACCATCTTCACCAGCCGACTAGCACGCACCTCAGGACGAGTATGGAGAGCTGACCCAGGTGCCATCAAATCCCCGACACGCTCCGTCGGGCGAATTCCGTGCCTCATGCACCAACACAGCAACTCCCTCAGAACTCTCTCCTCCAATTTCCCCATTAACTCCTTCACAGTCTCTGCTTCGCTCACCTCCAACACCGGCTCTGGTTCTGGTCTCCTCCTTGGCTCCTTACGATAAACAGGGGAAGTTGGCTCAGGTCTGACTCCTGACTCTGCCACACTCTCCCTGTGCCTCCCCCAATACATTTTTTGGGGCTGACTCTCGGGCTCCATTCTCCTATAACCCTCCTCGCACTGCTCCAGCGAATCCCAGGCGGGCTCCGGCACTCTCCTTGGGTCGACTGGGTGATTCTGTTACGGTTTTCTTCTTCCGCTGAAGAGGAAGTGTAGCAGGGATCGGAGGACCAAAATGCAGCGTGGTTATTTCGATACATCTTTAATCAAAGATAAACACGAACAATACAAAAACAATAAACGTAACGTGACGTGAAAACCTAAACAGCCTTATCTGGTGCAAACAAATACAGAGACAGGAACAATCACCCACGAAACACTCAAAGAATATGGCTGCCTAAATATGGTTCCCAATCAGAGACAATGATAAACACCTGCCTCTGATTGAGAACCATAGACTATTCTAGACAACCCCACTAACCACTATCCCATAACCTACAACAAACTCCTAGACAAAACACACCACATAAAATAACCCATGTCACACCCTGGCCTGATCAAAATAATAAAGAAAACACAAAATACTAAGACCAGGGTGTGACAACAGCATAACATTCTCCTGCAAAATGTCCTGATAAACTTGGGAATTCATTTTCCCGTCGATGATAGCAAGCTGTCAACCACATCAAAGCAGCCCCAAGACATGATGCTGCCTCCACCATACTTTACAGTTAGGATGAGGTTTTGATGTTGGTGTGCTGTCTTTTTTTCTCCACACATAGTGTTGTGTGTTCCTTCCAAACAACTCAACTTTAGTTTCATCTGTCCACAGAATATTTTGCCAGTAGCACTGTGGAACAATGGGTTTTTTGGACAGCAGGGGCTTCTTCCGCGGTGTTCTCCCATGAACACCATTCTTGTTTAGTGTTTTACATATAATTCGCTCGTCAACAGAGATGTTAGTCTTTAGCTGACACTCTAGGATTCTTTTTAACCTCATTGAACATTCTGCGTTGTGCTCTTGCAGTCATCTTTGCAGGACGGCTACTCCTAGGGAGAGTTGCAACAGTGCTGAACTTTCTCCATTTATAGACAGTTTATCTTACCGTGGACTGATGCACATCAAGGCTTTTAGAAATACTTTTGTAACCCTTTCCAGCTTTATGCAAGTCAACAATTCTTAATCTTACGTCTTCTGAGATCTCTTTTGTTCGAGGCATTGGTTCACATCAGGCAATGCTTCTTGTGAATAGCAAACTCAAATGCTGTGAGTGTTTTTTTTATAGGACAAGGCAGCTCTAACCAACATCCCCAACGTCATCTCATTGATTGGACTCCAGGTTAGCTGACTCCAATTAGCTTTTGGAGAAGTCATTCGACTAGGGGTTTTCATACTTTTTCCAACCTACACTTTGAATGTTTAAATGATGTTTTCAATATAAACAAGAAAATACAATCATATGTGTGTTATTAGTTTAAGCACACTATGTTTGTCTATTGTTGTGACTTAGATGAATTGATGACCAATTTATGCAGAAATACAGGTAATTCCAAAGGGTTCATGTAATGCTCCGGGTGTCGTGGGTGTGGAGTCAGACGCAGGAGACAGAGAATGCAAGGCTGTGCTCTTTTAATGCACCAACGCACCACAGGGTGCTCACAATAATAACGGCCCCAAACAGAGGGAATGAGAAAGGTACAACTGAAATTTCACGACCAGGAACAAACACGTTCCTCTACAGGTGCTACCAATAAACATACAAGGAGGGGGAGGAAAGACAATCAGTGGCAGCTAATAGGCCGGTGACGACGACCGCCGAGCGCCACCCGCCCGGGAAGGGAAACCACCCTCGGTCGGACTCGTGACAGTTCACATAACTTTTTCTTGCCACTGTAATTATTCAGACGTGTTTTATTTGAAAAGACAAGTAGTTGAATATTGGAATGTATTTGGAAAACTCAAATACACTGACTCAAATACACTCCCATGTATTTAACCCAGGTATTTGAAAATAATATTTGAAATAAGTATTTGAAAATACTTTCAAAAAGTATGCTATTTATAGAAAATTATTTGAAAATAATTAAAAATAATTCCAATAGATGTGGTTGATTTGGGCCACATTATTTGAAAATACTCAAATACACAGAATATAAGTATTTAAATAACAAATAATCAAATACACACACACACTCACATGCTTATCAAAATAAACAAATGTAATTTTGCAATTACTAATATACGGATATACAATTGATATCATTAATCATTTAATTTAGGTGAATCTAAAAGAATGTGACGAATTTGACCTGAAGACACTGAAAGGCCCGTCTGACTTCATTGCTGTGGCTAACAGCACAGAGGCAACAGAGAAGATAGAGGCCTGTATGAAAGTGTGGATCAAACAGATTGAACAGGTAAAATAGATTGAACCTCAATAGCATCATACACACTTATCCCCTCCGTGGACCTGTTTTATTGTGGGTGGAGGTGTGCGTTCAATATAGTCAATACAATACAACTTTATTTATCCTCTCAGGGGAAATTACATCAAGATCCACCACATCTAACACAGTGTATAGATATTGCATTCCCCAATCAGCAGTGATTGTGTTGTATCCAGGTGCTGGCTGAGAGTGACCAGCTGAGGAAGGAGGCAGATGACCTGGGGCCGCGGGCCGAGCTGGACCACTGGAAGAAACGCATGTCCCGCTTCAACTACCTCCTGGACCAGCTGAAGAGCCCCGATGTCAAATCTGTCCTGGGCGTTCTCATGATGGCCAAGTCAAAACTCATCAAGGTGAGCAAGCTGTTACACCCTGTCCTCCGTAACACAGGAGTAGATGTTAAAGGCCTGCTAATAAAATGTTAAAATCTCAATTTCGAATTTTGCTACATGAGACTCGTTCGTGGGAGCCAGTCACATAAACAAATTAAGTAAAGTGCTCCTCTATGCTTACTGAACATGGCTCTCATATCTGAATTCAGTTGGTGTTTTCTGTATTACTGTAGCAGAATAGGTATAGTGCATGTTTGATGACTGTATCTGTCCCACCAGTCCTGGCGAGAGCTGGACACCAGGATCACTGACTCAGCCAACGAGGCCAAGGACAATGTGAAGTACCTCTACACTCTGGAGAAGTTCTGTGACCCGCTCTACAACAGTGATCCTGTGAGAGACTAATATTGTATAGTTTTCAATATAACAACTAATTTTCCTCTAAGATTTACTAACTACAGACTTACATAGTTGCCAGTTTCCCGGGCCAAACAGATTATGCTTAATCCTGGACTAAGAAGAACTCTCAATTTAAAACCTTTTAGTCCAGGACTAAGCTTAATCTGTGAAACCGGTTCTCTATGTATATCGATCTTAATGGATTTGAAAATTCATCATTGTATGATTGTATTGATTGCTAAATGAACGCAGGTGTCGATGGTGGAGGCCATTCCAGGCCTGATCAATGCCATCCGGATGATCCACAGTATCTCCCGCTACTACAACACCTCAGAGAAGATCACCTCCCTGTTTGTCAAGGTCATTATTGCCAAGATAGTGTATTTAACCACCAAGAAGAAGAGGTGACTGTAAATCTCGCTCACAATTAAAAGCTGCCAGATGTATTACATTTAATCATTAGGAGTGTATTGAAATCAATCTTGTCAATTCTTCTTTGATGTTCTTGGTGCATTTGGAGGTAGACAGCTGAAGTGCTGTCTACCTCCGTCCCAAGCCTGTTAACCAGTCATCCCATTGAGATTACTTATTAGAGTGGCACGTGAAATGTATCCTTTTTTCTTCGGTATCTCCATGTCTTAGGTTACCAACCAGATGATTACAGCATGTAAGGCTTACATCACCAACAACGGTTCTGCGTCCATATGGGACCAGCCTCAGGGTGTTGTAGCTGAGAAACTGAAAGCTGCTATCCACCTAAACCAGGTACTGCTTTCAACACACTATAACCAGATCATTTAAAATACTGTGCTAAATCAAGGAACAAAGAAATGTGCTTTTTGAAAGTACAGGCCCTTAAGAGCTTTAATGTATAAAATAATATATTATATCTAGTGTAATACCACCACATCCTTTACGCACTTCTCACAAATTATTATACTATTTTACAGTGTAACTTCCTTTCCATGCTCCTCCAATGACTTTTCATCTGGATCCCATCTATCTCATTATAGGAGTACCAGAAGTGCTTCCACAAGACCAAGGAGAAGCTGGAGCAGAGTCCCTCCGAGAGGCAGTTTGATTTCAGTGAGATGTACATCTTTGGGAAGTTTGAGACGTTCCAACGACGCCTCTACAAGATCCTGAACATGTTCAGCACCATCACTACTTACTCAGCCCTACAGGACTCCAAGATAGAAGGCCTGGAAACTATGGCAACCACTTTTCAGGTATATTGTTGGGAGATTAGAATAGTTTGTAGACATTACTTTTTAGGCATGACCTTTTTAGATGTTACCCTTTTAGACATGACTTAACACATTGCATTTTTATACGTTACCTTTTTATACGTTACCGTTTAATGTTACCTTTTTAACTTTACTTTTTTTAGACGTTATCTTTTCAGACGTTTGCGTTTTACACGTTACCTTTTTAGATGTTTTTCCTTGCAACTGTAGTAATGTTATATCTGCTCTTTCTATTGCTTCCGCTGGACAGACTGCAGAAATGCAGGGGAAATGGGAGGTAACTTTACCACAAGTTTTTTTGTCCTTGTTTTTGTCCATCAGTGCATGCCTCATCATCATTATCATCAACTCTACCAAGCATATAGCCATACTAAACTCCTAACTGTCTCTCTTTCTAAAAGAGCTGCAAAATCTGGACCCTCTCTTTATAAAATGATCCACCGCAATTGTTGCAACCCTTATTACTAGCCTGTTCAACCTTGCTTTCGTATCGTCTGAGATCCCTAAAGATTTGAAAGCTGCCACGGTCATCCCCCTCTTCAAAGGGGGTGACACTCTATTACTAAGTCCTGATGGCCTTTTGTTAAAGTTGACAGTTTGTTCACAGGAGCCAGAATATACATATTTTATGGTAAGCTGCTCATTGGAGAAATTACTGCTATTTTATACACTGCCTTTCATCCCTGCCATTGTATATGGAGGATCTTTAAATAGGGATGGTGTCCAGCCAGAAGCTGCATGTCATCATCATTCCACATTCTATATTATGTGGCCTACTACTCTGATTAAAATGAAATTAAACCCAACAGTCTCACAACATTCAACGGAAACATTGTTGACAGTCTTTTGGCTTTGGTTGGAATGAATACAGACACAAGAAATGATCAAAAGCCTCAAGAGCTTTGGAAAGAATGGAAAAATAACCTGTCTGCCTTTTATTTTCAGAGCATTGTATTGAGCATGAAGAAAAAGCACTACAGTTTCCTTGATCAGAGAAGAACAGACTTCGATCAGGACTATGATGAGTTTTGTAAAAATACCACTGACTTGCATGTACGTTTACACTTAATAACAAACTTACCAGTAAATCATAACACAACATATCTAAATAATCTCCTAATTTACTTGCACAATTGTTTGTTATGTTCATTTGCTTTCAGAATCAGCTGAAGACCTTCATGGATAACACTTTCGATACGATTCAAAACACAGAGAGGGCTTTGAATGTACTCAAAACATTTGAAAGGTACTGTCATTTCAGTCCACCTCTATGTCAAACTAACCTTCAATTCATTTCAGTCCTTTTAACAGCCATTTCATTCATTCTCCATTTGATATCATAATCTCCCCTTACATCACCAAGACTGGGTATTCCAGACCTGGGCATCGATGAGAAGTACCAGCGGATCCTTCAGAACTATGGGAGAGACATAGAGATGGTGTCCCGTAACTACACCAAGCAGAAGATGGATCCTCCCATTGGCCGGGACCTGCCCCCGGTAGCTGGTAAGATCCTGTGGGCCCGCCAGCTGTACCGGAGGATCCAGGAACCCATGGATCTGTTTCAGGAATCCCCTGGGGTGCTGGCTACGCCCGAGGCCAAACGCATCATCAGGAACTACAACAGGGTGGCCAGGGTGCTGCTGGAGTTTGAGATGCTCTACCACAGTGGATGGATGAAGCAGGTAAGACAGGGCCCCTCCTGGTTGTCTTATTTATTGTGATCTTAAAGGCAAAACTGATTCTTAAATCAGCATTCCTACTCTGAGACTCTTAATAGGGTCTCTGGAGTACTGGCTGGACTTATACTCCAGTAGCATAGCAGCGTTAACTGTTACTGTGATTAATGTTGATCTGTACCTTATCTGTAGCCTGGTCCCAGATCTGTTTGTGCTGTCATAGTTGGCAAGACTGATATTACTTTTGATTGACTTGTTGATTTCCCACAGACATACTGTAGATGACTCATATCACTCATACACTCTCTTGCTCTCTCGCTGTCTCTCTCACACACACGTTCTCACTCCCCAGATCGAGGAGGTCAGACTGGGCCTCCAGGCCTCTTTACTGGTCAAATGTCCCGATACGGGGGACCTGTTTGTCAACTTTGACCCCCAGATCCTGACTCAGATTAGGGAGACAGACTGCATGACCAGGATGAGGCTGGATATTGCTCCCTTTGCCGCCATCTTACAGCAGAAACAAGATGCCCTCAAGAAGAACTACAACAAGCTGCAGGTACACTAGTTTTTCCATGATGCCTTTTGATCAACTGCATATTGAGCATGATACTCTGCTAAATGACTTAAATGTAATGTAAATGTAATACTGTATCCTGTATCTTAAAAGGTTTATGTACACTCAACAGTAATAAAAGGGCTGTCATTTCAATTCATTTTGAATTGAGTACAAAGTCCTATGAGATGGGATTTAATCAGTAGTATCTTAATGCGAAGATTAGAAGACACTATAATGCCAGGAATGAAGTAAAGTGTTATTACTAATTTCTCTATTTCTGACGCCCATCCACAGCTGGTTCTGACGGAGAACGCCAGGGTCCGGGCTAAGATACAGAGTGCCTTTGGGCAACTGGTGATGCCTCATGTTGCTAAGGTGGACGAAGCCATTCTGCCAGGCCTGACCTCCCTCAACTGGACCTCACTGAACATCGAGAAATACCTCAGCCGCATCAACAGTGCTCTCAGTATGTAACCATGTCCAATCTAACCTTGTCAGCCCTGTACGGTGCTCTGTCATAGCACCATACTATAAAACGGCAGAACAATCTCACCACAATAACCAGAACAGTAAGCACACCTAAACTTTGACGTCATTTGATCGCAGTTAATTGTGCCTGATCAACTCATGTCAAATATCCCATTGGAAAAGGTTATATCTGCTGTCCCAGTGAGCAAAGCTGATTGTAACTGCTGTTTCCTTGTGACCCCTGGTGACACCGTGGTGCTGTGTATGACCTCTGACCTGTGTGTCCAGTGGACCTGGAGCTGCTGATGGACAGAGTGAATGACCTGGTGGAGTTCAGGATAGACGCTGTGCTGCAAGAGATGAGTGGAGCCACACTGTGGGTTCTGCCCCTGGAGGAACCTTTCAGCTGTGAAGAGTTTGTTCAGACCACCAGAGTAAACAAAGATTCCCTCTGTATTATATGTTAAACACATACACTACCGTTCAAAAGTTTGGGGTCACATAGAAATGTCCTTGTTTTTGAAAGAAGGGCACATTTTTCATCAATTAAAATAACCTCAAATTGATCAGAAATACAGTGTAAACATTGTTAATGTTGTAAATGACTACTGTAGCTGGAAACAGCTGAGTTCAGTTGGTCAGGTGTAGTGGCTAGTTGGAACAAAATGATGCAGTACCTGCAGCACTCCATGAACAGGGTTGCCTACCCCTGATATAGGCTAATGTACTTTCTTCTGTTATGTCATGGTAGGAGCTGTGTATAAAGGGAGCTCAGAGTCTCCATGCCAAGAGTTCCCTGGTGGAGGAGGCAACCAATGAGCTCATCAACATGCTGCTGGAGTTTGAACTGAACAAGGAGGGGGACGAGGAACTACTAGAGGAGAGCAGGACTGATATGGACCAAGTGGAGAGTGAAGGTACTGTAACCTACAGTTTTAACTGTGATAATCATGATGCAGCAAAACTCAAACAGAGTGATAACAGGGTCAGCAAAATACAAGGGAAAGGGTACAATAGCAAAACGATTGTTCAGGTGCACAAAGACGGACTGTTACAGACTGAAAATGAGAAAGTGTGCGTGCCTGTGTCCATGCCTGCGTGCGTGGTGGTGTGCATGCAGGTGTATTCATGTCTGTTTATGCCTCTTCCCAGGAGAGGAGGGTAAGTCAGAGGGTCGCATCAACCTGCTGTCTCGTAACACCACGGCAGCGAGCACCACAGGCCCCCCGTCTCCCCTGGTGAAGAGGAAGAAGAGAGACCTGCTGGAGGTGATGGAGGAGGAGGCTCAAGAGCTTCTGTCCCACTTCAACCACCGTAACGTGGACGCCCTGCTGAGGCTCACACGCAACACCCTGGAGACCCTCCGCAAACGTCTCCACGCCTCCTCACTACTGCATTTCCTGGGTAAGTTCCATTAATCCAATGTACTGTATTTATAAAGCCAAATTTACATCATCAGTTGTCACAAAATGCCTCCCTTTGAGCTCCACCCTTTAGATGTTGGAGTAAGGTGGGGCTGTCTAGAAGGGCAGGGTTTCCCATTCCATTTCTCCCTACTTCAATGCTGCCCATCTCCCCACAGCAGAGAGTGATTCCCCCAGCCGTCTAAAGGGCAGTGGTCAGCAGCCTATCTTCAGGACCAGTGTGACCCTGTCCATCCCCAATATCGCCATGGTCCCAGCCCTAGATGAGGTCCAGCAGGCTCTGAACCGGGCTGTGGAGTGTGTGGTCAGTGTCAGTAAAGGAGTCGGCCAGTGGAGCAAGGAGAGGATCTCCAAGGTGGGCTTGCTTTGGCTTAAACCGCCAATGCAGCAGTTTTATTTCAATATCAAATCATTTCTGAGTAACAATAAAGTACCTTACTGTGATTGTTTTCAATTAAAATTGTCCCCCAAAAAATCCTTCATAGCAAAGAGCAATTTCTCATGCAATAATTTGCTAGGACTGTCTTGGAGTGGTGAGGGGAGAACTGAAAACTAGCTGTTATTGCCAGGTCAAAACACAATCCCACCAAAACAGGCTGAAAATGTTTTTTCAAACAGCTCGTACACTAAGAGGCAATATCATAATTTTCATAGTATTCCAACCTCATTGTGTGGAAATATATATAAAACACATTCACATCAAATGTTTGACTTTAATATGTCTGTGACATCTGCACAATCATGAGATTATGGTTTTAGTTAGTCTTAAAACAAAGATGAATTATTCCGTTCATGCCAAAACAGAGGAAGATGAGTGAGAGACGCATGGCTGCTCTGAGACAGGACAAGAGTGACAGTGAGTCAGAGGACGGAGAGACCACCTACAGGAGTCTGGCTGACGGCAGTACCTCAGACATCTCCGCCTCTGTGACCCAGGCCATACCCTACCAGGCCAGGAACTACTACAAGAGTGTGTCTGAGAACAAGGAGATCATCAAGCTGGTGTCTGTGCTCAGCACCTCCATCAACTCTACCAAGAAGGTACATACAGGTCTACACACAAAACAAAAATAAAAAGTCTGTTTCTCCTGTTTTCCTAACGTTCTGACCTTAGTGTGTCAAATTCTAACTATTTTGTGTTTGATACTGACACCTATCCCCTAAGATGTTGTGAAAATGAGACCTAAATCAAATCAATTAAATTCAAACTTTATTGAAAGTGCATTTAAAACCTGGCTGTTGTGTTGTTGTTGGCCAGGAGGTGATGAATGCTTTGGACCGCTTCAGTCGTTACCACCACATCTGGAGGAAGGAGCGAGAGGACACCATCCAAAAGTTCATCCAGGGCAGCCCTCTGCTGTCTGAGTTTGAGTCTCAGATCCTCTACTACAAAGACCTGGAGCTAGAGATCAATGCTGAGCCTGAGTACATCACTGTGGGAGCTCTGGCCCTCTATACAGGTAGAGTACATCCCTGTAGGAGCTCTGGCCCTCTATACAGGTAGAGTACATCACTGTGGGAACTCTGGCCCTCTATACAGATAGAATACATCACTGTGGGAGCTCTGGCCCTCTATACAGCTAGAGTACATCACTGTGGGAGCTCTGGCCCTCTATACAGATAGAATACATCACTGTGGGAGCTCTGGCCCTCTATACAGGTAGAGTACATCCCTGTAGGAGCTCTGGCCCTCTATACAGATAGAGTACATCACTGTGGGAGCTCTGGCCCTCCATACAGGTAGAGTACATCAGTGTAGGAGCTCTGGCCCTCTATACAGATAGAATACATCACTGTGGGAGCTCTGGCCCTCCATACAGGTAGAGTACATCCCCGTAGAGCTCTGGCCCTCTATACAGATAGAATACATCACTGTGGGAGCTCGGGCCCTCTATACAGGTAGAGTACATCCCCGTAGAGCTCTGGCCCTCTATACAGATAGAATACATCACTGTGGGAGCTCGGGCCCTCTATACAGGTAGAGTACATCCCCGTAGAGCTCTGGCCCTCTATACAGGTAGAGTACATCCCCGTAGAGCTCTGGCCCTCTATACAGGTAGAGTACATCCCTGTAGGAGCTCTGGCCCTCTATACAGGTAGAGTACATCCCTGTAGGAGCTCTGCCCTCCATACAGGTAGAATACATCACTGTGGGAGCTCTTGCCTTCTATATAGGTAGAATATGTCACTGTAGGTGAACTGGCCCTCTATACAGGTACCTAGCCGTGGGAAATAGGGGTGCTTAGGGTGCTGCAGCACCCCCTGAAAAATACAAAAATCTAAAATAAAATACAGGTAACTGTAGACTGACCTGTAACTCTACAACTTTCTCCCCGTTATGTGAAATTTCGGGCTATTTTCACTGCTGATCCCCTGCATTAACCTCACAAGACAACCCTGCCAAATATGACTGCACATGTTCTTAGTAGTATTTCACAATACCATTATTTCATTTTTCAACCCTGTGTAACCCTCTCACCAGGCTTGAATTTGACTCTCACCATATTACCTTACGTAGAGTATCTCAACAGCATGGGATGTTAGGTGAGAAGGACATATCCAATAAGAATCCCTATTGTAAACTATCTAGGGTGACTAGGGTATTAACTTTTAAAAATAATAAACTCCCATGAGTCATGCACAACCCATGTCCAAATGATTTCTATCTTGCTCAACCCGTTGGCGCGCGTTGGAGCTCAACAAAAAAATGACGACACACATAAAGTCCCGAAGCACACCACCGTTGTGGTTACTCACGACTCGTAGATATTCCTTCAGTGAAGTATGCCAGTTCCTTTCAGGTTTCCTCACAAGATCCACAGCAAGCACAGCTATTAATACAGACAGTACTCTTTAGCAGTAACCGATATCCCATGGGAACGTGAACTCTTTCATCTTTCCCAAGCAATTCTCTCTCGGTGTTGCACGATGCTAGGCTAACCTCAAGGCTGGCAAATACCTCCATGATGAGAATGTAGCTTCAGTCTACACTAAGTCTTTCTTAACAAAATTATAACAACTCTCTTGTAAATTAAAATCGGTATTTCCCTTCAAAACTCGGTAGGTATGGGTTTTGTTCTATTTTTATCATCTTTTATAATTTTTCACCAACGGTCATAATGTAAAGTCCATCCTTTTCTCAACGTCTCTCTCCCTCTCTTTTTTTCCCAGGCCTCCCGTTAACCAGGTCAACTCTCCCATTGGACACAGCTAAAAAAGAGACCTTATTGGTCAAAACTTAAACGTAAACCAACCTATTCACTTATACATTAAATAAATATTTATTAAAAATAAATGCGTTAACAACATTACAATTCGGGAGCAATTCGATCACCTTTTCAATATAATACCAATTAATTATAACAAACAAGCTCAATACTTGCTTCTAACAAGAATAAACTCGATACTTGGTTCTAACAAGATTATTACAACTGCATGAATATCTGGTTATTATCAGACTAATATCTGATTTGTTGTTGAACAGCTGACCTGAAGATGGCCCTGACTGTGGAGACTAAGAGCTGGATGGTGGACTACGGCCTGCACTGTAACAGGAAGTACCGGACAGATATGGAGAACATCTTCACGTTAGTGGACGAGGCGGCAAAGAAATTGAACCGACCAATCAAAGACTTGGACGACATCCGCATCGCCATGGCATCACTGAAGGAGATCAGAGAGCAGCAGATCTCCATTGACTTCCAAGTGGGACCCATAGAGGTAGGGAACACAAATGCACACTTCTTTCAAAGAGACAGTGGTGGAAAAAGTACACAATTGTCATATTTGAGTAAAAGTATAGCTACCTTAATAGAAAGTAACTAAAGTAAAGGTGAAAGTAAGCCAGTAAAATAGTACCTGAGTAAAAGTCTAAAAGTATTTGGTTTTAAATATGCTTATGTATCAAAAGGAAAAGTATAAATAATAAACATTCCTTATATTAAGCAAAGCAGACAGCACCATTTTCTTGTTCTTAAAATGTATGGATAGCCAGGGGCACACTCCAACACTCAGACATTATTTACAAATGATGCTTTTGTGTTTAGTGAGTCTGCCAGGCCAGAGGGAGTAGGGATGACCATGTGTTCTCTTGATAAGTGCTTGAATTTGACCATTTTTCTGTCCTGTTAAGCATTCAAAATGTATCGAGTACTTATGGTTGTCAGGGAAAATGTATGAAGTAAAAAGTACAATATTTTCTTTAGGAATGTAGTGAAGTAAAAGTCCAAGTTGTCAAAAAATATAAATAGTAAAGTACAGAGATCCCAAAAAACGACTTAAGTAGTACTTTAAAGTATTTTTACTTAAGTACTTTACACTACTGAAGAGAGATACTGTATGAATAATTCACTGAGACATTTGCAATGTCCACTTTCATTCAGTAGGCGGCAAATCTTAATTCCCACCTAAGTCAAATTTCTACTTAGTCTATGGGCATTGGTATCAATGGGTGATAATTCGACATAGGTGGAAGTTAGGATTTGCCCATAGTTTGATTAAGTCCTTGCAGTCTGTATTTGGTTGTGAGAAGACACTGGAGATCTGTGTTGTATTATGTGTCTGTTCAGTGCTGTGCATTCCCCTTTCCCTTTCCTAGGAGTCCTATGCCATGCTCCATAAGTACGGCCTGGTAGTGGCGAAGGAGGAGGCAGAGAAGGTGGACACGCTGCGCTACACCTGGGAGAAGCTGCTAGCCCACAGCACAGAGGTCCAGAATGAGCTGGTGTCCCTGCAGCCCAACTTCAGAGGAGAGCTCATAGACAACGTGCAGACGTTTGTGGAGGACTGTGGACACTTCTATCAGGACTATGACAAGGTTCAGACACGTCTCACAGCTCGTTCTAGGTCTTACTCACAGCTACACCTAACACCAAGGCTATCTAGGTCTTACTCACAGCTACACCTAACACCAAGGCTGTCTAGGTCTTACTCACAGCTACACCTAACACCAAGGCTATCTAGGTCTTACTCACAGCTACACCTAACACCAAGGCTGTCTAGGTCTTACTCACAGCTACACCTAACACCAAGGCTGTCTAGGTCTTACTCACAGCTACACCTAACACCAAGGCTGTCTAGGTCTTACTCACAGCTACACCTAACACCAAGGCTGTCTAGGTCTTACTCACAGCTACACCTAACAGTTAACTTGGCACGCTCTAAATAAGACTGCTAGCTAATTGTTGACGCAGGCTGTGTTTCATTCCCAGGACGGTCCCATGGTTGTCGGACTGGCTCCCCAAGACGCTAGTGACAGACTCATCATGTTTCAGGTG
Source organism: Oncorhynchus nerka (assembly GCF_034236695.1). Taxonomy (NCBI): domain Eukaryota; kingdom Metazoa; phylum Chordata; class Actinopteri; order Salmoniformes; family Salmonidae; genus Oncorhynchus; species Oncorhynchus nerka. Next base: position 16,222,941 of record NC_088398.1, on the reverse strand, counting down.
AGTACAGTGTGTATCTTCAAGAGAGGAATCTACAGTATATACCTCTCTGCAGCACTTCATTAAGTTGATACATTCACAGAGGTTTTCATTCATATGTTCTATGTCTTATTTTTTTTATGTATTACTTACTTCTACCATATTTAACATAGATGAACAACATGCATGATTGTATTATTGTGTGTTGCATGGTTTTGGAAATTATATATGTGACCATTCATGCACTTTACTGTACTTTTCATTTTGTTTGGTCAGAATCGCTTTGACAACCTGTTCCGTAAGTACATCACCTACACTGGTGGAGAGGAGCTGTTTGGCCTGCCTGTGACCCAACACCCTCAGCTGCTGGAGATCAGGAGACAGCTCACCCTCCTCCAGAAGCTCTATGGACTCTACAACAGTGTCATCGACACCGTCAACGGCTACTATGACATCCTCTGGGCCGACATCCACATAGACAGGATCAATAACGAACTTCTTGACTTCCAGACGCGGTAAGGAAACCAAACTACAACCCAGACCATGAGAGACATTTACACAGAACTCACTGATGAATAATCTCATTGAAGATTTACATTTCCAAAAGGAAGTTAGATGTTCGTGTTATTTCACCCTCTCATTTCCAGTTGTCGCAAGCTGCCCCGTGCCCTGAAAGAGTGGAAGGCATTCCTTGACCTGAAGAAAAGTATAGATGAGTTCAACGAGTGTTGCCCCCTACTGGAACTGATGACCAACAAGGCCATGATGACGCGTCACTGGAAGAGAATCACCGAGGTGACAGGACACAGCTTCGAGGTGGAGACGGACACTTTCAAGCTGCGCAACATCATGGAAGCTCCACTCCTCAAATGCAAAGAGGAAATTGAGGTGATTATGGATTTTTGTTGCTGTTGTTGGTGCTGAAATGCGGGTAGGATCCAGGTCATTTATTCTCTATAGCAGTACAACTACCGGTACTCCACTCACCATAACTATTCTGTACTGTAAATTGAGGGTAGAAAAAAAGGTTTGACCTCAATAGGACAAGTTGGTAAAACAAAGGTAAAATAAAGATGAATGTTGTTTGAACTCCCGCTGGGCAGGATATTTGCATCAGTGCAGTGAAGGAGAGGGACATTGAGCAGAAGCTGAAGCAGGTGATTGCTGAGTGGGACAACAAGACGTTCACCTTCGCCAACTTCAAGACGCGAGGGGAGCTGCTGCTGAGGGGCGACAGCACCGCTGAGATCATTACTAACATGGAGGACAGCCTCATGGTGCTGGGATCACTCATGAGCAACAGGTTAGACTAGAGACCTACTAGAGGCACAAATGACTTAGCCTGGAAATCTAGACTGATTTCTGCTTCATGTTTGTTAACAATAGTTAAATGTAGCCTAAGTCAGTCTTAATTTTGAGGCAACAAATGACCTGGGGGTTCGGAGTGATATATGATTTCTTCTCAATTGTTTATCATATTGCAGCACAGGAGGTTGATGGGACCTTCATTGGGGAGAACAGACTCGTGGTAATGACTGAAGCGGAATCAGTGGAATGGTATCAAACACATGGGCTCCTGTTGTTTGATGCCATTCCATTTGCTCCGTTCCGGCCATTATTATGAGCCTCCTCAGCACCATTATTATGAGCCTCCTCAGCACCATTATTATGAGCCTCCTCAGCACCATTATTATGAGCCTCCTCAGCACCATTATTATGAGCCTCCTCAGCAGCCTTCGTTGTATTTCAACATCCAGTTGACTTGTCATCTAGAGTTCAACAGTTGTGTTGTTTGTGTTTAGACAGTTGTGTTTAGACTGGGGGTGCTTTGCATTGTACAGACGTTTAGTGTTTGTGTACTGTAGTAGTCAATGATTGACTCAGATGATGACACAGGTACAACACGCCATTCAAGCCCCAGATCCAGAAATGGGTTCAGAACCTTTCCAATACCACTGACATCATAGATAACTGGATGACTGTCCAGAACCTGTGGATCTACCTCGAGGCTGTGTTCGTTGGAGGGGACATAGCCAAACAGCTACCCAAGGTAAGAACAAATTCATTGACTTTTCATCTGAAAACATGTCTTTAACCTTACACTATTAATCAATTTGACTTATAAAGCCCTTCTTACGTCAGCTGATGTCACAAAGTGCTGGGGTTCCACAATTTCGGGAACTTCTACAGTGCCCTGGTTTTTCAGAAATCAAGTTTTTTGGGGTGGGGAAACCCAGGAACTTTTTGCAAACTTAGGGATGACAATGTAGTCTGAATCATCTGAATGACAGGAGGCGAAACGTTTCTCCAACATTGACAAGTCCTGGGTGAAAATCATGACGCGGGTCCATGAGATGCCCAACGTGGTGCAGTCATGTGTGGGGGACGAGACCATGGGACAGCTGTTGCCTCACCTGCTGGAACAACTGGAGATCTGTCAGAAGTCTCTCACTGGGTAAGTCTATCTGAATGTCTATCATAAGTTTCTCACTGGATGAGTCTGTCTGGAGGTATGTCAGAAGTCTCTGGGTAAGTCTGTCTGGAGGTCTGCCAGAAGTCTCTGGGTAAGTCTGTCTGGAGGTCTGCCAGAAGTCTCTGGGTAAGTCTGTCTGGAGGTCTGTCAGAGGTCTCTGGGTAAGTCTGTCTGGAGGTCTGCCAGAAGTCTCTTGGTAAGTCTGTCTGGAGGTCTGCCAGAAGTCTCTGGGTAAGTCTGTCTGGAGGTCTGCCAGAAGTCTCTTGGTAAGTCTGTCTGGAGGTCTGCCAGAAGTCTCTTGGTAAGTCTGTCTGGAGGTCTGCCAGAAGCCTCTGGGTAAGTCTGTCTGGAGGTCTGCCAGAAGTCTCTTGGTAAGTCTGTCTGGAGGTCTGTCAGAGGTCTCTGGGTAAGTCTGTCCGGAGGTCTGTCAGAGGTCTCTGGGTAAGTCTGTCCGGAGGTCTGTCAGAAGTCTCTTGGTAAGTCTGTCCGGAGGTCTGTCAGAGGTCTCTGGGTAAGTCTGTCCGGAGGTCTGTCAGAGGTCTCTGGGTGAGTCTGCCTGGAGGTCTGTCAGAAGTCTCTTGGTAAGTCTGTCTGGAGGTCTGTCAGACGTCTCTCACTGGGTAGGCCTATACTTATACTTTGAATTTGTTTTAAATAGTTGAATTGAAAGTATTCATGTACCAGTATGACACCTTCCAAGTTTGCCTGCGTTGTACATTGGTAGCTTGATGTTGTGTACTAAACTAGTATTATTTTCAACGCTTTTTTTAGGGGGTAGATCAGCTTTAATATTGCGGATAGATTGTAGCTTCTGGCTATCCAGTTTTCAACCCTTGGTTGTGTGTGATTGTGTGACTGATAGGTACTTGGAGAAGAAGCGTCTGCTGTTCCCTCGGTTCTTCTTTGTGTCTGACCCGGCCCTGCTGGAAATACTGGGCCAAGCCTCGGACTCCCACACCATACAGGCCCACCTGCTCAACGTCTTTGACAACATTAAATGTGTCCGCTTCCATGACAAGGTACAGTAACGCACAGACAGACATATCATTTTTTTCTACAATTATCTACAATTTTTTCCACAATTTTTCTACAAGTTACTTATTGGACTATTAGAGGTATTTGTCCTTCTGCAATAGTAACTACCCCAGATTCAGCAACATCAAGAGTATCTGCTCTTCTGTCTCCACAGATGTACGACCGGATCCTGGCCATCTCGTCCAGGGAGGGGGAGACGGTAGAGCTGGATCGGCCGGTGACGGCTGAAGGGAACGTGGAGGTCTGGCTAAACGCCCTGCTGAAGGAATCCCAGAGGTCTCTTCACCTGGTCATCAGACAGGCTGTCCTGGCCATCCATGACTCAGGCTTCCAGCTCATTGAGTTCCTGGACTCTTTCCCTGCTCAGGTGGGGAGACATGGGATACATCCTAAATGCCACCCTATTACATAGTCCACTACTTTTGACCCAGGTCCTGTTCAAAAGTAGTGCACTATATAGGGAATAGGCTGCAATTTGTGACACAGTCCTGGTCTTAGGGTCATCATTCATTCTCTTTTTTATAATGGGATAGATTACCTTAACCTTGACCTTGGAGCAATGGCCTTGTAGTTAGACTTTCCCATGCCTATGTTTCATTACTCAATACCTGATCAAGGATTACTGCTTTTCTGAAATTATCCTCCATTATTATATATATATATATATTATATAACTGAAACTGATCTACACCTTATCCAAATTCCAGACTTTCCTGATTTTATACATTGTCCTGATTACAGCCCTGATTGATAGGAAGACATGGAAGCCAGGAAAGATAACTTTAAGCTCTCTCATTGATGTCCTATCATGATGTCCTCTCTTTCTGACTCCATCAACCAGGTTGGTCTGCTGGGAGTCCAGATGATCTGGACCAGAGACTCAGAGGAGGCCCTGACCAACGCCCGCTACGACCGTAAGATCATGCCCAAGACCAACCAGTTCTTCCTGGAGTTTCTCAACACCCTGATAGACATGACCACTAAAGACCTGGCCCCAATGGAGCGGGCCAAGTATGAGACACTCATAACCATCCATGTACACCAGAGGGACATCTTTGATGACCTGGTGAGTGGCCTGGAATCACAAACTGACTCAGTGGCTAAAATAGTACTTCAACCCTAAAGGTCCCTTTGTGTATAAACTGAAGGTAATAATAGCTGTTGTGTAACATATTTGTGAACTTTTGGCAAACCGAGTCATTTGCGGTTTTATGAATTTCATAGGCTTTGGCAATGCTTTGTTTCCAGAGTGGTTTCTCTTTCCCCCTGCTCTCCCCTCAGTGTCGCCTGCATATCAAAAGCCCTACAGACTTTGAGTGGCTGAAGCAGTGTCGTTTCTACTTCAATGAGGACTCTGACAAGATGATCATCAACATGACTGACGTAGGCTTCATCTATCAGAATGAGTTCCTGGGCTGCACTGACAGACTGGTCATCACCCCTCTCACTGACAGGTAGGGACTAACTAGTCATCACCCCTCTGACTGACAGGTAGGGACTAACTAGTCATCACCACTCTGACTGACAGGTAGGGACTAACTCATCATCACCCCTCTGACTGACAGGTAGGGGCTAACTAGTCATCACCCCGCTGACTGACAGGTAGGGGCTAACTAGTCATCACCCCTCTGACTGACAGGTAGGGACTAACTAGTCATCACCCCTCTGACTGACAGGTAGGGACTAACTAGTCATCACCCCTCTGACTGACAGGTAGGGACTAACTAGTCATCACCCCTCTGACTTACAGGTAGGGACTAACTAGTCATCACCCCTCTGACTTACAGGTAGGGACTAACTAGTCATCACCCCTCTTACTTACAGGTAGGGACTAACTAGCCATCACCCCTCTGACTGACAGGTAGGGACTAACTAGTCATCACCCCTCTGACTGACAGGTAGGGACTAACTAGTCATCACCCCTCTGACTGACAGGTAGGGACTAACTAGTCATCACCCCTCTTACTTACAGGTAGGGACTAACTAGCCATCACCCCTCTGACTGACAGGTAGGGACTAACTAGTCATCACCACTCTGACTGACAGGTAGGGACTAACTAGTCATCACCCCTCTCACTGACAGGTAAGGACTAACCAGTCATCACCCCTCTCACTGACAGGTAAGGACTAACCAGTCATGACCCCTCTGACTGACAGGTAAGGACTAACCAGTCATCACCCCTCTCACTGACAGGTAAGGACTAACCAGTCATCACCCCTCTGACTGACAAGTAGGGACTAACTAGTCATCATCCCTCTGACTGACAGGTAGGGACTAACTAGTCATCACCCCTCTCACTGACAGGTAAGGACTAACCAGTCATCACCCCTCTCACTGACAGGTAAGGACTAACCAGTCATCACCCCTCTGACTGACAGGTAGGGACTAACTAGTCATCACCCCTCTTACTTACAGGTAGGGACTAACTAGTCATCACCCCTCTGACTGACAGGTAGGGACTAACTAGTCATCACCCCTCTGACTGACAGGTAGGGACTAACTAGTCATCACCCCTCTTACTTACAGGTAGGGACTAACTAGCCATCACCCCTCTGACTGACAGGTAAGGACTAACCAGTCATCACCCCTCTCACTGACAGGTAAGGACTAACCAGTCATCACCCCTCTCACTGACAGGTAAGGACTAACCAGTCATCACCCCTCTGACTGACAGGTAAGGACTAACCAGTCATCACCCCTCTCACTGACAGGTAAGGACTAACCAGTCATCACCCCTCTGACTGACAGGTAGGGACTAACTAGTCATCACCCCTCTGACTTACAGGTAGGGACTAACTAGTCATCACCCCTCTGACTTACAGGTAGGGACTAACTAGTCATCACCCCTCTGACTGACAGGTAGGGACTAACTCGCCATCACCCCTCTGACTGACAGGTAGGGACTAACTAGTCATCACCCCTCTGACTGACAGGTAGGGACTAACTAGGCATCACCCCTCTGACTGACAGGTAGGGACTAACTAGTCATCACCCCTCTGACTGACAGGTAGGGACTAACTAGTCATCACCCCTCTGACTTACAGGTAGGGACTAACTAGTCATCACCCCTCTGACTGACAGGTAGGGACTAACTCGTCATCACCCCTCTGACTGACAGGTAAGGACTAGGAAGGGGCTCCACCTCCACTCTAATAGCTTAACCAGTTATCATGCATTTTGGGCTAAAAGGGCACCATACACTTGTGGCACTAAAAATGTACAGGTTTTTGTGACAAACTATTGCTAGGAGACACTAGAGTGCAGTGCTGCACACACATTGCAGTAACCAGTCTACCATTACCACAGCCAAGCCTAACTTTTTAGTGCCCACAAGTGTATGGTGTATCACATTGAATATCTTTGGGTGATTATCCTTGATATACCTTTTCCTTGGTGTGTGTTTGTCCCAGGTGCTACATCACACTGGCCCAGGCTCTGGGGATGAGTATGGGAGGAGCCCCGGCCGGCCCTGCAGGGACAGGGAAGACTGAGACCACTAAAGACATGGGCCGCTGCCTGGGGAAGTACGTGGTGGTCTTCAACTGCTCCGACCAGATGGACTTCAGAGGACTGGGGAGGATCTTTAAAGGTAGGACCTTCTACTCATATTGCCTGGTCCCAAATACATGTGTGCTCTCTTGCCAACTCCTGTGCCATTTGCATGACAATGACCATAGGAGTTGGATATATGTAAAGGATTTGGGGCGATTATAGGCTATATAAGATGTCACTCATATTACTGTTTATTACTGTGAAGAGAATGATGATCTCAACCTGAACCTAATGAACAGTGTAATGTTGTGTGTCTTTGTGTTGATTTGCAGGTCAGACTCTTGGGGTTGTTTTGAATGAGGAGTTTAATGTGAAGAGTGATGTGTAAAGTTGTGTTGATTGACAGGTCTAGCCCAGTCGGGCTCGTGGGGCTGTTTTGATGAGTTCAACCGTATTGACCTATCAGTGCTCTCCGTGGCGGCCCAGCAGATCGCCATCGTGCTTACCTGCAAGAAGGAGCGCCGCAAGAACTTCATCTTCACCGACGGAGACAACGTGGAAATGAATCCCGAATTCGGCATCTTCCTGACTATGGTTATTATTATTAGCAGTCTATAAATTACTCCCTGTAGAAACCCCTTCACAAACGCTTTGCCAAGTAGAGCTTCATTTAAAGTAATTCTGAAAGGAACAGTGAATTCTTGTCTTAAAGTAGATTAACTGAAACTAGTCCGAATCAGACAAGGTTTATTATTACTTTGAGGATGTTAGTCATAGACTTTGTTTTGCATTTTCATAACATCAATCATCTGTAGTACACTATGTTCATGGCAGGTCATCATTGTAAATAAGAAATTATTCTTAACAGTCTCACCTGGTTAAATAAAGATTTGATTATTAAATGTTTTTGCCCCCCATCAGAACCCGGGCTACGCAGGTCGTCAGGAGCTTCCAGAGAACCTGAAGATCAACTTCCGCTCAGTGGCCATGATGGTCCCAGACCGTCAGATCATCATCCGGGTCAAGCTGGCCAGCTGTGGCTTCATAGACAACATAGAGCTGGCCAGGAAGTTTTTCACCCTCTACAAACTGTGTGAGGAGCAGCTTTCCAAGCAGGTCAGCTATGAAATTAAATGTAACTACTGTAGATATTTCAATGAGAGCTGAACACAAGATATACATTTTAGTAGTTCCATATAAGTAAACAATCAAGTCAAGTGAAATGTTATTTAACGTGTATCATCACAGTCTCAAATCACTATTTGAATGATTTTTTTACCCCTTTTTCTCCCCAATGTTGTGGTATCCAATTGGTAGTTGCAGTCTTGTCTCATTGTTTTTAGTAGCTACTATCTTGTCTCATTGATACAACTCCCGTACGGACTCGGGAGAGGCGAAGGTTGAGAGCCGTGCGTTCTCCGAAACACAACCCAACCAAGCCGCACTGCTTCTTGACACAATGCCTACTTAATCCGGGAAGCCAGCCGCACCAATGTGTCGGAGGAAACACCGTAAACCTGGCGACCGTGTCAGCGTGCACTGCACCCGGTCCGCCTCAGGAGTCGCTAGTGCGCGATGGGACAAGGACATCCCTGCCGCCCAAACCCTCCCCTAACCCGGACAGCGGCAATTGTGCACCGCCCCATGGGTCTCGCGGTCACGGCTGTATGTGACAGAGCCTGGACTCAAACCCAGAATCTCTAGTGGCACAGATAGCACTGCGATGCAGTGCTTTAGACCACTGCACCACTCGGGAGAATTAATATACCACCTGATTATCTTGACAAAGGAGAAATGCTCACTAACAGGGATGTAAACAAATTTGTGGAACCAACACTTTACATGTTGCATTTATATTTTTTGTTCAGTATAAAAACAACCAAACTGTCCATGTATGTGTTGATTATGATCTTTGTGTAGTTCATAGTTCTATTTCCATACAATCCATGTTGGGTTCACTCTCTGTTTTTAAGGTGCATTACGACTTTGGCCTCCGAAACATTTTGTCAGTTCTGCGAACACTGGGGGCAGTGAAACGAGCGAACCCCAACGACACAGAATCTACCATCGTCATGAGGGTACTCAGAGATATGAACCTGTCCAAGCTGGTGAGTACAGTCAGTCAGATACACAGGACATTCTCCTCGAAATCAACTGCCATTTTAGAAAATCCGTTTTTTTTACGCACCATTAAGTGTTACAGATGGTTATTTGACAGATTGTCTGTAATACATGAATAATGATTTCATCTTCAGCGAGGTGCAACATAACAGAAGTGGCATCATGGTTAACTTCACTGACACAATACTATATGTGTTGACAGATAGATGAAGACGAGCCGTTGTTCCTCAGCCTGATAGAGGACCTTTTCCCTGGGATCCAGCTGGATAAAGCAGGCTACCCAGAGCTGGAGACAGCTATCGACAAACAGGTGAGAGGACATTTTATATAGCATAATCCTTCAGAGTGACACAGAGAATTTTCGATCTACATGTAGTTTCTCACAATCCTCCTCCTCACACTGCTTCTCTTCTCTCCTGTTTCTTCTCCTTTCCCCTACAGTACATTTTAGTCATTTAGCTCTTATCCAGGGCGACTTACATGAGCAATTAGGGTTAAGTTCCTTGCTCAAGGGTACATCAACATATATTTCACCTCGTCACCTCAGGGATTCGAGCCAGCAACGTTTTGGTTACTGTCTTAAGTGCAAGGCTACATGCCGCCCCCACAGTATAATACAGAGTTTAAGGGATTAATCTCGTCTTGGTATTAGCCTTAATACCATAGTAGCATAAAACCTTTTTTCGATCTAAATGTGAGGTAAGGATTATTTGTATTAACATGAAGATTTCACCTCACTCTCTTCCATTGTTCTCCATACTGTAGGTGGAGGAGTCTGGTCTCATAACATGAAGAGTTCCCCTCACTGTCTTCCATTGTTCTCCATACTGTAGGTGGAGGAGTCTGGTCTCATAACATGAAGAGTTCCCCTCACTCTCTTCCATTGTTCTCCATACTGTAGGTGGAGGAGTCTGGTCTCATAACATGAAGAGTTCACCTCACTGTCTTCCATTGTTCTCCATACTGTAGGTGGAGGAGTCTGGTCTCATAACATGAAGAGTTCACCTCACTCTCTTCCATTGTTCTCCATACTGTAGGTGGAGGAGTCTGGTCTCATAACATGAAGAGTTCACCTCACTCTCTTCCATTGTTCTCCATACTGTAGGTGGAGGAGTCTGGTCTCATAACATGAAGAGTTCACCTCACTCTCTTCCATTGTTCTCCATACTGTAGGTGGAGGAGTCTGGTCTCATAACATGAAGAGTTCACCTCACTCTCTTCCATTGTTCTCCATACTGTAGGTGGAGGAGTCTGGTCTCATAACATGAAGAGTTCACCTCACTCTCTTCCATTGTTCTCCATACTGTAGGTGGAGGAGTCTGGTCTCATAACATGAAGATTTCACCTCACTCTCTTCCATTGTTCTCCATACTGTAGGTGGAGGAGTCTGGTCTCATAACATGAAGAGTTCACCTCACTCTCTTCCATTGTTCTCCATACTGTAGGTGGAGGAGTCTGGTCTCATAACATGAAGAGTTCACCTCACTCTCTTCCATTGTTCTCCATACTGTAGGTGGAGGAGTCTGGTCTCATAACATGAAGAGTTCACCTCACTCTCTTCCATTGTTCTCCATACTGTAGGTGGAGGAGTCTGGTCTCATAACATGAAGAGTTCCCCTCACTGTCTTCCATTGTTCTCCATACTGTAGGTGGAGGAGTCTGGTCTCATAACATGAAGAGTTCACCTCACTCTCTTCCATTGTTCTCCATACTGTAGGTGGAGGAGTCTGGTCTCATAACATGAAGAGTTCACCTCACTCTCTTCCATTGTTCTCCATACTGTAGGTGGAGGAGTCTGGTCTCATAACATGAAGAGTTCACCTCACTCTCTTCCATTGTTCTCCATACTGTAGGTGGAGGAGTCTGGTCTCATAACATGAAGATTTCACCTCACTCTCTTCCATTGTTCTCCATACTGTAGGTGGAGGAGTCTGGTCTCATAACATGAAGAGTTCACCTCACTGTCTTCCATTGTTTTCCATACTGTAGGTGGAGGAGTCTGGTCTCATAACATGAAGAGTTCACCTCACTGTCTTCCATTGTTCTCCATACTGTAGGTGGAGGAGTCTGGTCTCATAACATGAAGAGTTCACCTCACTCTCTTCCATTGTTCTCCATACTGTAGGTGGAGGAGTCTGGTCTCATAACATGAAGAGTTCCCCTCACTCTCTTCCATTGTTCTCCATACTGTAGGTGGAGGAGTCTGGTCTCATAACATGAAGAGTTCACCTCACTCTCTTCCATTGTTCTCCATACTGTAGGTGGAGGAGTCTGGTCTCATAACATGAAGAGTTCACCTCACTCTCTTCCATTGTTCTCCATACTGTAGGTGGAGGAGTCTGGTCTCATAACATGAAGAGTTCACCTCACTCTCTTCCATTGTTCTCCATACTGTAGGTGGAGGAGTCTGGTCTCATAACATGAAGAGTTCACCTCACTCTCTTCCATTGTTCTCCATACTGTAGGTGGAGGAGTCTGGTCTCATAACATGAAGAGTTCACCTCACTCTCTTCCATTGTTCTCCATACTGTAGGTGGAGGAGTCTGGTCTCATAACATGAAGATTTCACCTCACTCTCTTCCATTGTTCTCCATACTGTAGGTGGAGGAGTCTGGTCTCATAACATGAAGAGTTCACCTCACTGTCTTCCATTGTTTTCCATACTGTAGGTGGAGGAGTCTGGTCTCATAACATGAAGAGTTCACCTCACTGTCTTCCATTGTTCTCCATACTGTAGGTGGAGGAGTCTGGTCTCATAACATGAAGAGTTCACCTCACTCTCTTCCATTGTTCTCCATACTGTAGGTGGAGGAGTCTGGTCTCATAACATGAAGAGTTCACCTCACTCTCTTCCATTGTTCTCCATACTGTAGGTGGAGGAGTCTGGTCTCATAGCATGAAGAGTTCACCTCACTGTCTTCCATTGTTCTCCATACTGTAGGTGGAGGAGTCTGGTCTCATAACATGAAGAGTTCACCTCACTCTCTTCCATTGTTCTCCATACTGTAGGTGGAGGAGTCTGGTCTCATAACATGAAGAGTTCACCTCACTGTCTTCCATTGTTCTCCATACTGTAGGTGGAGGAGTCTGGTCTCATAACATGAAGATTTCACCTCACTCTCTTCCATTGTTCTCCATACTGTAGGTGGAGGAGTCTGGTCTCATAACATGAAGAGTTCACCTCACTGTCTTCCATTGTTTTCCATACTGTAGGTGGAGGAGTCTGGTCTCATAACATGAAGAGTTCCCCTCACTGTCTTCCATTGTTCTCCATACTGTAGGTGGAGGAGTCTGGTCTCATAACATGAAGAGTTCACCTCACTCTCTTCCATTGTTCTCCATACTGTAGGTGGAGGAGTCTGGTCTCATAACATGAAGATTTCACCTCACTCTCTTCCATTGTTCTCCATACTGTAGGTGGAGGAGTCTGGTCTCATAACATGAAGAGTTCACCTCACTGTCTTCCATTGTTTTCCATACTGTAGGTGGAGGAGTCTGGTCTCATAACATGAAGAGTTCACCTCACTGTCTTCCATTGTTCTCCATACTGTAGGTGGAGGAGTCTGGTCTCATAACATGAAGAGTTCACCTCACTCTCTTCCATTGTTCTCCATACTGTAGGTGGAGGAGTCTGGTCTCATAACATGAAGAGTTCACCTCACTCTCTTCCATTGTTCTCCATACTGTAGGTGGAGGAGTCTGGTCTCATAGCATGAAGAGTTCACCTCACTGTCTTCCATTGTTCTCCATACTGTAGGTGGAGGAGTCTGGTCTCATAACATGAAGAGTTCACCTCACTCTCTTCCATTGTTCTCCATACTGTAGGTGGAGGAGTCTGGTCTCATAACATGAAGAGTTCACCTCACTCTCTTCCATTGTTCTCCATACTGTAGGTGGAGGAGTCTGGTCTCATAACATGAAGAGTTCACCTCACTCTCTTCCATTGTTCTCCATACTGTAGGTGGAGGAGTCTGGTCTCATAACATGAAGAGTTCACCTCACTCTCTTCCATTGTTCTCCATACTGTAGGTGGAGGAGTCTGGTCTCATAACATGAAGAGTTCCCCTCACTGTCTTCCATTGTTCTCCATACTGTAGGTGGAGGAGTCTGGTCTCATAACATGAAGAGTTCACCTCACTCTCTTCCATTGTTCTCCATACTGTAGGTGGAGGAGTCTGGTCTCATAACATGAAGAGTTCACCTCACTCTCTTCCATTGTTCTCCATACTGTAGGTGGAGGAGTCTGGTCTCATAACATGAAGAGTTCACCTCACTCTCTTCCATTGTTCTCCATACTGTAGGTGGAGGAGTCTGGTCTCATAACATGAAGAGTTCCCCTCACTGTCTTCCATTGTTCTCCATACTGTAGGTGGAGGAGTCTGGTCTCATAACATGAAGAGTTCACCTCACTCTCTTCCATTGTTCTCCATACTGTAGGTGGAGGAGTCTGGTCTCATAACATGAAGAGTTCACCTCACTCTCTTCCATTGTTCTCCATACTGTAGGTGGAGGAGTCTGGTCTCATAACATGAAGAGTTCACCTCACTCTCTTCCATTGTTCTCCATACTGTAGGTGGAGGAGTCTGGTCTCATAGCATGAAGAGTTCACCTCACTGTCTTCCATTGTTCTCCATACTGTAGGTGGAGGAGTCTGGTCTCATAACATGAAGAGTTCACCTCACTCTCTTCCATTGTTCTCCATACTGTAGGTGGAGGAGTCTGGTCTCATAACATGAAGAGTTCACCTCACTCTCTTCCATTGTTCTCCATACTGTAGGTGGAGGAGTCTGGTCTCATAGCATGAAGAGTTCCCCTCACTGTCTTCCATTGTTCTCCATACTGTAGGTGGAGGAGTCTGGTCTCATAACATGAAGAGTTCACCTCACTCTCTTCCATTGTTCTCCATACTGTAGGTGGAGGAGTCTGGTCTCATAGCATGAAGAGTTCACCTCACTGTCTTCCATTGTTCTCCATACTGTAGGTGGAGGAGTCTGGTCTCATAACATGAAGAGTTCACCTCACTCTCTTCCATTGTTCTCCATACTGTAGGTGGAGGAGTATGGTCTCATAACATGAAGAGTTTCTCTTATCCCTGTGTGTTCCATACTGTAGGTGGCAGAGGCAGGTCTGATCAGCCACCCTCCATGGAAGCTGAAGGTGATTCAGCTGTTTGAGACCCAGAGGGTCCGCCATGGCATGATGGCCCTGGGGCCCAGCGGAGCAGGAAAAACCACCTGCATTCACACCCTGATGAGAGCCATGACAGGTAAGAAACATCCCCATCAAAACACTGGACTTATTTGACCTTATTTGCTACCTCATGGCAGTCATACTAAACTAAAATGCACAGACATTTACATGCACTAGAATTTTTTTTTACGTTGTGTTCATTTGTCTGTGTGTTTGCACCCACAGACTGCGGCCAGCCGCACAGAGAGATGCGTATGAACCCCAAAGCGATCACCGCCCCTCAGATGTTTGGCCGCCTAGATGTAGCTACCAATGACTGGACTGACGGCATCTTCTCTACCCTGTGGAGGAAGACCCTGAGAGCCAAGAAAGGTGAGACGGACACCTCTTATTTCATATTTTTAGATCTGGTGTGTTTTTGTTCTGCCGTGTTATTGTGAGTATTGCATTGTTATTGATTAATACCCACTGTTAGGGTTACGAGAAAGGCATTTCACTGTACTTGAAAGAAATACGCATGCAAAGTTACTCATGCATTACACCTGCTAGAGCATGAACCCACAAATAGTACATCCCGTATAGTCTCTATGGAATTCACATAGAACAATGGGGCAGACCATTTTCACCCATCTCTATTTCCTTATGTTTTCTCTATCTTTTTACTAAAAGTGATGTTCTAATACCTTTCTCTGACCTCCATAGTTGATTTTGATTAGTTTAATTAGCAGACTGGTTCTAATGTCTCTCTCTTCTGCAGGGGAGCACATCTGGATAGTACTAGATGGACCAGTAGATGCTATCTGGATAGAGAACCTCAACTCTGTACTGGATGACAACAGGACTCTGACCCTGGCCAATGGAGACAGGATCCCCATGGCCCCCAACTGCAAGATTGTGTTTGAGCCCCACAACATCGACAACGCCTCGCCTGCCACCGTGTCTCGTAATGGAATGGTGTTCATGAGCTCGTCTGTGCTCAACTGGAGCCCCATTCTGGAGGTGGGCACGGGAACATTCTCTCACTCTTTATCAGTGGATGAAAATGTGTGTGAGTGCATCTGTGTGTGTGTGTGTGTGTATATGCATGTGTGTATCTTTGACTGTGTGTGTGCGTATTTGTGTGTGTGTGCATATTTGTGTGTGTGTGTGCATATTTGTGTGTGTGTGTGTGTGTCTTTGTCAACATGTATATGTAACGGATGTGAAACAGCTAGCTTAGTTAGCGGTGCGCGCTAAATAGCGTTTCAATCGGTTACGTCACTTGCTCTGAGACCTTGAAGTAGTAGTGGCTGGGCTCCCTGCCTGTGCCATTAAACCCCTACAACTCATCCAGAACGCCGCAGCCCGTCTGGTGTTCAACCTTCCCAAGTTCTCTCACGTCACCCCGCTCCTCCGCTCTCTCCACTGGCTTCCAGTTGAAGCTCGCATCCGCTACAAGACCATGGTGCTTGCCTACGGAGCTGTGAGGGGAACGGCACCTCAGTACCTCCAGGCTCTGATCAGGCCCTACACCCAAACAAGGGCACTGCGTTCATCCACCTCTGGCCTGCTCGCCTCCCTACCACTGAGGAAGTACAGTTCCCGCGCAGCCCAGTCAAAACTGTTCGCTGCTCTGGCCCCCCAATGGTGGAACAAACTCCCTCACGACGCCAGGACAGCGGAGTCAATCACCACCTTCCGGAGACACCTGAAACCCCACCTCTTTCAGGAATACCTAGGATAGGATAAAGTAATCCTTCTCACCCCCCTTAAAAGATTTAGATGCACTATTGTAAAGTGGCTGTTCCACTGGATGTCTTAAGGTGAACGCACCAATTTGTAAGTCGCTCTGGATAAGAGCGTCTGCTAAATGACTTAAATGTAAAATGTAAATGTAGTTCCCCTTGCTCTGCAAGGGCCGCGGCTTTTGTGGAGCGATGGGTAACGATGCTTCGCGGGTGACTGTTGTTGATGTGTGCAGAGAGTCCCTGGTTCGCGCCCGGGTATGGGCGAGGGGACGGTTTAAAGTTATACTGTTACATATACATGTGTGTTTGTCCCCATGCAGGGCTGGCTGAAGAAGCGTTCCCGTCAGGAGGGAGAGGTGCTGAGAGAGCTGTTCTCCGCTTCCTTCCCAGAGCTCTACCGGTTCACTGTTCACTGTCTGGAGCACAAGATTGACATGCTGGAGGCCTTCGTCATCATGCAGAGCATCAACATGCTGCAGGGCCTCATCCCCGCCAAGGTAGGCACCTGAAACCTCGATACTCCAACCATATTCAAAAACCCTGCAGAAAGGGGATAATATATGTACATCACTGAGCTCTATGAATACTGTTGAAGTGAATTGCCCCACATTCCTCATAGAAACTAAATGGAATGTTCTAATGCCTAACTAATTGAATTCATCCTGTCAATTGTGATTCCTGAAGCAGTCTGATTTTCAATTACTGTTGGACTATAACTCTCTGGACTCTCTGGACTGCGAAAGTATTCATCTCCTTGGCATTTTTCCTATTTTGATGCCGTACAACCTGGATTTAAAATAGATTTTTTTGTGGGTTTGAATCATTTGATTTACACAACATTCCCACCACTTTGAAGATGCAAAATATGTTTTATTGTGAAACAAGAAATAAGACAAAAAAACAGAAAACTTGAGCGTGCATAACTATTCACCCCCCCCAAAGTCGATACTTTGTAAAGCTCTATTGAGGTATGTCTCTATAAGCTTGCACATCTAGCCACTGGGATTATTGCCCATTCATCAAGGCAAAACTGCTCCAGCTCCTTGAAGTTGGATGGGTTCCGCTGGTGTACAGAAATATTTAAGTCCTACAACATATTCTCAGTTGGATTGAGGTCTGGGCTTTGGCTAGGCCATTCCAAGACATGTAAATGTTTCCCCTTAAATCACTCAATTTAGTATGCTTAGGGTCATTATCCTGATGGAAGGTGAACCTCCGTCCCAGTCTCAAATCTCTGGAAGACTGACACAGGTTTCCTTCAAGAATTTCCCTGTATTTAGCGCCATCCACCATTCCTTCCATTCTGACCAGTTTCCCAGGCCCGGCCGATGAAATAACATCCCCACAGCAAGTGGTCTGTGGGACAGATACCCCAATCTCCGCTGTGGAGCTTTGCAGGTCCTTCAGGGTTATTTTTGGGCTCTTTGTTGCCTCTCTGATTAAGGCCCTCCTTGCCTGGTCCGTGGGTTTTGGTGGGCGGTCCTCTCTTTGCAGGTTTGTTGTGGTGCCATATTCCATTTTTTAATAATGGATTTAATGGTGCTCTTTGGGATGTTCAAAGTTTCAGATATTGTTTTATAACCCAATCCTGATCTGTACTTCTCCACAACTTTGTCCCTGACCTGTTTGGAGAACTCCTTGGTCTTCATGGTGCAGCTTGCTTGGTGGTGCCCCTTGCTTAGTGGTGTTGCAGACTCTGGGGCCTTTCAGAATTATGTGACGTCTGAAGGTAGTTGGTTGCACCAGATCTTATTTAGAGGCTTCATAGCAAAGGGGGTGAATATATATGTATGCCCCACTTTTTTGTTTTTTCATTTCTCTTCACCAATTTGGACTATTTTGTGTATGTCCATTACATGAAATCCAAATAAAAATCCATTTAAATTACAGGTTGTAATGCAACAAAATAGGAAAAATGCCAAGGGGGATGAATACTTTTGCAAGGCACTGTATGTGAGGGTGGAATTCCATTTCCCTTTACTGTAGGTGACTGATTCATTTGAGTGCCAAGTATGTAGATAAAGCTGTATAAGAGTTTTGGTACAGTATGTTGTGTTGATAGTGACTGTTGTTGTGTTCCAGGAGCAGTGTGGGGAGGTGTCCAGGCAGCATGTGGAGCGTCTTTATGTGTTTGCTCTCATGTGGAGCATCGGAGCTTTACTGGAGCTGGAAGACAGGAGGAAGATGGAGAGCTGGCTCCGTGGCAACGACAACATCCATCTGGACCTCCCAGACATACCATCAGACAGCGAGGACACTATGTTCGACTACCACGTCACTACAGACGGTGAGGGGTACATGTTCAGTAGACAGACTCCACAAAATCACAACACACAATCAGTCCTCTTTTTACTGTTATGGAAGATAAAGTGAACAAAAATATAAACACAACATACATGTAAAGTGTTGGTCCCATGTTTCATGAGCTGAAATAAAAGATCCCAGAAATGTTCCATACGCACAAAAATCTTAGGTTTACATCTCTGTTAGTGAGCATTTCTCCTTTGCCAAGATAATCAATCCATCTGACAGGTATGGCATATCAATACGCTGAATAAAGAGCATGATCCTTACACAGGTGCACCTTGTGCTGGGGACAATAAATGGCCACTCTAAAATGTGCAGTTTTATCACACAACACAATGACACCGATGTCTCATGTTTTGAGGGAGCGTGCAATTGGCCTGCTGACTGCAGGAATGCCAGAATTGCCAGAGAATTGAATGTTCATACCATACTGTACCATAAGCTGCCTCCAACATAATTTTAGAGAATTTGGCAGTATGTCCAAATGGCCTCACAACTGCATACCACGTGTAACCACGCCAGCGCAGGACCTCCTCATCCGTCTTCTTCACCTGCGGGATCGTCTGAGACCAGCCACCTGGACAGCTGATAAAAGTGTGGGTTTGCACAACCTAAGAAGTTCTGCACAAACAGTCAGTGATCATCTCAGGGAAGCTCATCTGCATGCTCGCCGTCCTCACCAGGGTCTTGACATGACTACAGATTGGCGTCGTAACTGACTTCAATGGACAAATGCTAGCCTTCGGTAGCCACTGGCAACTGGAGAAGTGTGCTCTTCACGGATGAATCCCGGTTTCAACTGTACCGTGTAGATGGCAGACAGCGTGTATGGCGTCGTGTGGGCGAGCCATGTCAACGTCGTGAACAGAGTGCCCAATTGTGGCAGTGGGCTTACAGTATGGGCAGGCATAAGCTACGGACAACGGCAATTTGAATCCCCAGAGATACTGTGAGGAGATCCTGAGGCCCATTGTCGTGCCATTCATCTGCTGCCATCACCCCTTGTTTCAGCATGATAACGCACGACCCCATGTCAAAAGGATCTGTACAAAATTCCTGGAAGCTGAAAATGGCCCAGTTCTTCCATGGCCTGCATACTCACTAGACATGTCACCCATTGAGCAAGTTTGGGAGGCTCTGGATCGACGTGTACAACAGCGTGTTCCAGTTCCCGCCAATATCCAGCAACTTCGCACAGCCATTGAAGATGAGAGGGACAACATTCCACAGGCCACAATCAACAGCCTGATCAGCTCTATGCAAATGAGATATGTCGCGCTACATCTGGTCACCAGATTCTGACTGGTTTTCTGATCCACACCCCTCCTTTTTTTTTTAAAGGTATCCGTTACCAACAGATGGATTTATTGAATTTATTTCAACTGACTGATTTCCTTATATGAACTGCAACTCAGGAAAATCTTTGAAATTGTTGTGTTTGTTTTTGTTCAGTGTAGATCATATTGAACTTTCACAGTGCTCTTGCTCAATTAAAAATATCACCATCAGATCTCTCATTAAACCATCAATATGCGTTAAATTCACCCACACAGCTGATGTTGGTGTTACCTTAGTCCTGCTTGCTACCAGTCTATCATGATATGTTCACCCTCCGGTGGGTATTATCATCAGAAAAATGTTGTCCTTTTTGAACAGAATAAGGGTAATTTATCTATTTGACAGTCATTCCGTACAACTGAACTAAAGTATTTCCAGCTGAGGACATCGTGGATGGTGAAAATTCCAGCTGAGGACATCGTGGATGGTGTCATGATGCTCGTATTATTTGTTTTTCAATTACTTATTATTGTATGTGCAGGTCAGTGGGTCCACTGGAACACACGGGTAGAGGAGTACATCTACCCATCAGACCTCACCCCAGAGTACGGATCCATCCTGGTCCCCAACGTAGACAATGTCCGCACTGACTTCCTCATCCAGACCATCGCCAAACAGGGCAAGGTGGGTGTCCATATTCACAAAGGGTCTCTAAGTAGTAGTGCTGATCTAGGATCAAGTCCCCTTTGTACACTATATATAAAAAAGTATGTGGACACGCCTTCAAATAGGTGGATTCGGCTATTTCAACCACACCCATTGTTGACAGGTGTATAAAATTCAGCACACAGCCATGAAATCTCCATAGACAAACATTGGCAGTAAAATGGCCTTACGGAAGTGCTCAGTGACTTTCAACGTGGCACCGACATAGCATGACACCTTTCCAACAAGTCAGTTCGCCAAATGTCTGCCCCGGTCAATTGAAAGTGCTGTTATTGTGTAGTGGAAATGTCTAGGAGCAACAATGGCACAGCCACGAAGTGGTAGGCCACATAAGCTCACAGAACGGGACCGGCACGTTCTGAAGCTCATAAAGATTGTCTGTACTCTGTTGCAACACTTACTACTGAGTTCCAAACTGCCTCTGGAACCAATGTCAGCACAATAACTTTGTTGGGAACTTCATGAAATGGTATTCCAAGGCCGAGCAGTGGTGTAAAGCTCGCCGCCAGTGGAAACGCGTCACCATCTGGCAGTCAGACGGACTAATCTGGGTTTGGCCGAATGCATAGGGCCAACTGTAATGTTTGGTGGAGGAGGAATATTGGTCTGGGGCTGTTTTTCATGGTTCGGGCTAGACCCCTTAGTTCCAGTGAAGGGAAATCTTAACGCTACAGTATACAATGACATTCTAGACGATTCTGTTCTTCCAACTTTGTGGCAACAGTTTAGGGAAGACCCTTTCCTGTTTCAGCATGACAATGCCCTTGTGCACAAAGCGAGGTCCATACAGAAATAGTTTGTTGAGATCGATGTTGAAGAAGCTGACTGGGCTACATGGAGCACTAATCTCAACCCCATCGATCACCCTTGGGATGAATTGGAACGCCGACTGTGAGCAAGGCCTAATCGCCCAATATCAGTGCCTGACCTCACTAATGCTCTTGTAGCTGAAATCCCTGCAGCAATGTTCCAACATTTAGTGGAAAGCCTTCTCAGAAGAGTGGAGGCTATTATAGCAGCAAAGGGGGATCAACTCCATATGAATGCCCATGATTTCGGAAGGAGATGTTCAATGAGCAGATGCCCACATACTTTTGGTCATGTAGTGTATGTACAGTACATTCTGAAAGTATTCAGACCCCTTACCTTTTTCACAATTTGGTACATTACAGCCTTATTCTGAAATTGATAAAATGCATTGTTTTCCTCATCAATCTACACACAATACCACATAATGACAGAGCGAAAAGAGGTTTTTACAAATGTTTACAAATGTATTAAAACAATAAAACAGAAATACCTTTATTTACATAAGTATTCAGACCCTTTGCTATGAGACTCGAAATTGAGCTCAAGTGCATCATGTTTCCATTGATCATCCTTGAGATTTTTCTACAGGAGTCCACCTGTGGTAAATTTAATTGATTGGACATGATTTGGAAAGGCACACATCTGTCTATATAAGGTCCCACAAAAACCAAGCCATGAGGTCGAAGGAATAGTCCGTAGAGCTCAGAGACAGGATTGTGTCAAGGTACAGGCCTGGAGAAGGGTACCAAAAAATGTCTGCAGCATTGAGTGGCCTCCATCATTCTTAAATAAAATAGTTTGGAACTGCCAAGACTCTTCCTAGAGCTGGCCACCCGGCCAAACTGATCAATCAGGGGAGAAGGCCCTTGGTCAGGGAGGTGACCAAGAACCCGATGGTCACTGATAGAGCTCCGGAGTTCCTCTGTGGAGATGGGATAATCTTCCAGAAGGACAACCATCTCTGCAGCACTCCACCAATCAGGCCTTTATGTTAGAGTGGCCAGACGGAAGCCACTCCTCAGTAAAAGGCACATGACAGCCCGCTTGGAGTTTGCCAAAAGGCACCCAAAGGACTCTCAGACAATGAGAAACAAGATTGAAGACCAAGATTGAACTCTGGCACCATCCCTATGGTGAAGCATGGTGGTTGCAGCATCATGCTGTGGGGATGTTTTTCACCGGCAGGGACTGGGAGACGAGTTAGGATCGAGGGAACGGAGCAAAGTACAGAGAGATCCTATTCCAGAGTGCTCAGGACCTCAGACCTAAGCACACAGCCAAGACAACGCAGGCGTGGCTTCGGTACAAGTCTCTGAAAGTCCTTGAGTGGCCCAGCCAGAACCCGATCGATCATCTTTGGAGAGACCTGAAAATAGCTGTGCAGCGACGCTCCCCATCCAACCTGACAGAGCTTGAGAGGATCTGCGGACAAGAATGGGAGAAACTCCCAAAATACAGGTGTGCCAAGCGTCATACCCAAGAAGACTCAAGGCTGTAATCGCTGCCAAAGGTGCTTCAACAAAGTCCTGAGTAAAGGGTCTGAACACTTAAGTTAATTTGATATTTCAGTTTTCATTTTTAATACATTTGTAAAAAAAACAACAATCTGAACTGTTTTTGCTTTGTTATTATGGGGTATTGTATCCATTTTATATTTAGGCTGTAACGTAAGCACTGTATATTCTTATTATAATCTAAACTGATTCTATATTAGCAATCCTGTTCTGAGTGGGCAAGTATTGTTAATTTGGCTTGTACATGGAGGATCAATTACCCCCTAGCCATGTGATCATGGTCAGATCTTCAAGAATAATTCCTTCCTCGTTTTGTCACAGGCTGTGTTGTTGATCGGAGAGCAAGGCACAGCCAAGACCGTCATCATCAAGGGATACATGTCAAAGTACGATCCCGAAACTCACATGGCCAAGAGTCTCAACTTCTCCTCCGCCACAACTTCACTTATGTTCCAGGTATTACACCTCCAAAACAACACCACACACTTCCTGCTCTTTACTCTAACTTTTCAACTTTTACATGGGTAGGACTTTCTAAGATCAGTTGTGAATGAATGAAAATGTTTTCCAGTCACTTTTCAGTAAGTTTATCTGACTACTTCAGGTCTAGGCGCCATTTATTTACAGTAACAATACTTCAAATGTGTGTTTTGTTCTCTTATTCACTGTCTGTAAAGATGAAACGCCCAATCTTTCTTTCCTTCTCTCCAGCGGACTGTGGAGAGCTATGTGGACAAGCGGATGGGCACCACCTACGGCCCTCCTGCAGGGAAGAAGATGTCCATCTTTGTGGACGACATCAACATGCCAGTCATCAACGAATGGGGAGATCAGGTCGGACTCAAACTCAGCATTAAATCACCATAACGAAAGCCCAAAAATTACAGTTTTACCATTTGTTTTCCTGGGAAACCTTACCATATGAAATTGCAATCCAAGAGTGAACAGATTATTCAGCCATTTTACCTAATAATTTGACTCACCCTGCTTTAGGTTACCAATGAGATAGTCCGCCAGCTGATGGAACAGAACGGGTTCTTCAATCTGGAGAAGCCGGGGGAGTTCACCAATATAGTGGACATCCAGTTCCTGGCAGCGATGATCCACCCAGGGGGAGGCCGCAACGACATCCCCCAGAGACTGAAGAGGCAGTTCTCCATCTTCAACTGCACCCTGCCCTCCAACGCATCCATCGACAAGATATTTGGTGGGTTTGGCTCCTTTAAAAACTCTGGAATTGCATCTGTGTGGAGACTCTATGGTTTATCTTCTTGATCAGTGTCTCCCCCTTTAGCATATTTCAAAAAGAAAATGTATGAATACCCTGTCATTTGAGTTATCTGTACTACTTCTCATCCATTTACAACGGTCTTGTTTGAATTTTGACGATATTAGATATCTATATATACATATATAATTACACCATTATATATCTCTCTAAACAAAAACACTATTTTCTTTCACTTATTTACCTCAATGCTTCGACCACCTTCACGTCGTCAACCCCTTTTCCCCTCATCTCATTCCTTTCCCTGACCAGGAGTCATTGGGACAGGGCACTACTGTGCCCGGCGAGGCTTCACAGAAGAGGTGCGTGGAACTGTGGCCAAGCTGGTGCCGCTGACCCGTCGGCTGTGGCAAATGACCAAGGTCAAGATGCTGCCCACTCCGGCCAAGTTCCACTACATCTTCAACCTCAGAGACTTGTCCAGAGTCTGGCAGGGCATGCTCAACCCAACCGCTGAGGTGGTCAACTCTCTTACTGTGAGTCCATAAAAATGATTCCGGTAACACTTTATTTGGATAGTCCATCTGTAGATGTACTAGTAATATTTCAACTAACCCTAACCTTACCTAATTCTAAACCTAACCCTTACTGTAACCTTAGCGAGCAGCTGCTTATCAACAGATAGTTTGTTGATAATATGACATGCTCTACAGATGGACTATCCAGACTATCCAAAAGTGTGACTGAATCTTGAAAGACATTAACATAATCATTAACATAATCAATCAGTTAATCCAATACAACTAGAGGAATACATATCAAAAGGTTTCTCACTGGATCCAGAGGTCTGAATGAACTGAGAAAATATAGCTATGCCTTCTGTCCTAAGTTACAGTAAGATTCTACACATTTAATCAGCAGTCGTTCTGTGAATGTAGAGTTCACATTTCCATGAGCTAAAGTTTGTTTTATTTGGACCCTGTATGCTGTAGGTGTTGCTTCAGCTGTGGAAGCACGAGTGTAAGCGTGTGATCGCAGACCGGTTCACCATGCCAGAAGATGTAGCCTGGTTCGACAGGGCCCTGGCCAAGCTAGTAGAGGAGGAGCTAGGAGAGGAAGAGAGGGCTGTGGTCGACTTCGGAGTAGACGGCTACTTTGTTGACTTCCTAAGAGATGCTCCTGAAGCTACAGGTATAGCCAGAGCACCAGGTACTGTATAGCCCCTTCACATACATACACTGTATCGATCCCATGATCCTGCATGAGATAAGTCATTTACAGTTTCTGAACCCATATTATATATATTAAATATGTGCTGTATTTTTCTACCGTGTACTAAGGATTCAAACAGTACATTCTAAGATGGTGTGTTTAGCTGTATTATTATGTTGTAGACACTGCAGTTTAAAAAGGCAGGTTATGTGAATAAATACAATAATTATAAGGATATTAAATGTATATCCTTATATATATATATATACAAAATAAACGTTTTATTTACATTCAAATTTCTTCAATATTGCCAAATCAACATTAGCAGAGAGTTGGATCATTTGAACGAATAATCTGGTATTGACAATGACAAAAACTTTCCCACCAGGTGAGGAGCCAGAGGATACAGACTTTGAGATGCCCAAGGTGTATGAGCCCATCGAGTCACTTGAGAGCCTGATGGACAGGCTCAACATGTTCCTTGGCCAGTACAACGAGAGCATCAGAGGAGCTGGCATGGACATGGTGTTCTTCAGAGATGCTATGATACACCTTGTCAAGGTAGAGGGAAACTGTCATCATGTTCACCTATAGGTGTTTATGAGCAATTATTACCACCTTTTGTCATTATAGTGCATTGTGTATAGCTCATAAGGTATTAAACACATGTTTATATCACATTACAAAGAGGGTCTTCATAAAAAGTATTACTAAACATTCACATTGGAAGCTTTTGAAGGGCTTCGCTATCTTAAAGTCAGTCACCAATGAGTGTACACATCAAATCACTTGATATAAGAACGGAAAAGGTCTCTCCCACTCTAATACTCTGCCTGTCTGTCTGTCTGTAGATCTCCAGGATCATCCGCACCCCCAGAGGAAATTCCCTTCTGGTAGGAGTGGGGGGCTCAGGCAAGCAGAGCCTGACTAAACTGGCTTCCTTCATCGCCGGATACAAGACCTTTCAGATAACACTAACACGGTACAAACACACCCTCCAATATCTATACTAGCATACTACTACATACTTCATACTAAGTAGTATGCTAGGAAGGGTATTGGAACAGACACACGGTCTCATACACACGGCCTCTACAACTGTAACAGGTGTTTATCATGTATTGAATGTGGTCATGCAGTTCTGTTGTCCTCCTGTAGATGGTAGCGTTGCTTGCATTTCTGCAAGTGCACAGAGACTCTCTGTCTTTCTTCGATTCCTCAAGCCCCTGTCCTCGCCTCCTTCTCGAAACGCATTGGAGGAATGGAGGAAATACTCATTGAGAAAGAGCTGAGAAAGATAGAAAAATATGTATTTTCACACCTTTGCTATCACCCGTAACATCCCTGTGTTCTGTCCTCAGTTCGTACAACACTGCTAACCTGATGGAGGATCTGAAGGGTCTGTACAGGACAGCAGGCCAGCAGGGAAAAGGCATCAGCTTCATCTTCACTGATAACGAGATCAAGGACGAGTCTTTCCTGGAGTACATGAATAATGTGTTATCATCTGGGGAGGTCAGCACATTGATCACATGAACACACGTAAAACATTAGAGCATTTTCAAGAAGTTGTGTCAATCTGTGTTTGAGAAAAAAATATCGCACTCCATTAGAACTTGGATAACTGTTGTTATATATTGTGCTGGTTTCTCAGGTGTCGAACTTGTTTGCTCGAGACGAAATTGACGAGATCATCAGTGACCTCATACCAGTCATGAAAAGAGAGTTTCCTCGCCGAACACCGACCAATGAGAACCTCCATGACTATTTTATGAGCAGGGTCAGACAGAACCTACACGTCGTTCTCTGCTTCTCTCCTGTTGGGGAAAAGTTCCGGAACAGAGCCCTGAAGTTCCCTGCCCTCATCTCTGGCTGCACCATGGACTGGTTCAGCCGCTGGCCCAAAGATGCTCTGATCGCAGGTGTGTGTGTGTGTGTCCGTTTGTGGGTATGCATGTGTTTTCGTCTCTGTGTATACACACATACAGTATAAATGTATGCTGCACACTTTAATAGTGATTTGTTTCAATCTCCAATCTGTGTACTCTCCAGTGTCAGAGCACTTCCTGTCCACCTATGACATCGACTGTTCGACCGTGGTGAAGGGGGAGGTGGTGCAGTGTATGGGCTCCTTCCAGGACGGCGTGGCAGAGAAGTGTGTGGATTACTTCCAGAGGTACCGCCGCGCCACGCACGTCACTCCCAAGTCCTACCTCTCCTTCATCCAGGGATACAAGACCATCTATAAGGAGAAGCACTCCGAGGTGCAGACGCTGGCACACAGGTAATTACAGTACTTCCTTACTCTCTTAATGCTCTTTGTTCCTATGTGGAACATACGGCTTCACAGTACACCATGGTCTAAAGAAATTGTAGATGTTTATCACAGCATGCTGTGTGATTTTATATAATACTAGTATTATATAGTATTCTATATACCAATATATGGTGTATACTGTACTATATCGCTCTTTTAGTATTCTGCCTTTCAGTCATCCTTTTACTCATTAGACCGAACTTACCTGGTATACTGGTGTAATACAATGATTTCTGATCCAATTCTGTTTCTCCATCAGGATGAACACAGGTCTTCAGAAGCTGAGAGAGGCCTCTGTGTCTGTAGCATTACTCAGCAAAGAGCTGGAGGTCAAAGAGAAGGAGCTGCAGATCGCCCACGAGAAGGCAGACATGGTGTGTGTGTGTTTGGTGTATGCTACTCCTCTATCTCTTGTTTCCCAGCAACAGACTTACCAAATACCAATAGCAGAACTTTGAAGTGTACATATACTGAACAAAAATATAAACGCAATATTCAAAATAAAATAAAATAAAATGTATTTATATCGCCCTTCGTACAGCAGCTGATATCTCAAAGTGCTGTACAGAAACCCAGCCTAAAAACCCCAACAGCAAGCAATGCAGGTGTTGAAGCACGTTGGCTAGGAAAAACTCCCTAGAAAGGCCAAAACCTAGGAAGAAACCTAGAGAGGAACCAGGCTATGAGGGGTGGCGAGTCCTCTTCTGGCTATGCCGGGTGGAGATTATAACAGAACATGGCCAAGATGTTCAAATGTTCATAAATTACCAGCATGGTCAAATAATAGGTCTGGGACAGGTAGCACGTCCGGTGAACAGGTCAGGATTCCATAGCCGCAGGCAGAACAGTTGAAACTGGAGCAGCAGCACGGCCAGGTGGACTGGGGACAGCAAGGAGTCATCATGCCAGGTAGTCCTGAGGCATGGTCCTAGGGCTCAGGACATCTGAGAGAGAGAGAAAGAAAGAGAGAAATAGAGAATTAGAGAGAGCATACTTAAATTCACACAGGACACCAGATAAGACAGGAGAAGTACTCCAGATATAACAAACTGACCCTAGCCCCCCGACACATAAACTACTGCAGCATAAATACTGGAGGCTGAGACAGGAGGGGTCAGGAGACACTGTGGCCCAATCCAGTGATACCCCCGGACAGGGCCAAACAGGAAGGACATATCCCCACCCACTTTGCCAAAGCACAGCCCCCACATCACTAGAGGGATATTTTCAACCACCAACTTACCATCCCGAGACAAGGCCGAGTATAGCCCACAAAGATCTCCGCCACGGCACAACTCAGGGGCGCCAAAGATTTTACTAAGTCACAGTTCATATGCGGAAATCATTCAATTTGGAGAGCATTGGTCCATCCGCTTGGCAGCCCAGCCCACCCACTGGGGAGCCAGGCCCAGCCCCCCTTTCCACCCCCTCAGACATCCCGCAGGTGAAGAATCTGGATGTGGAGGTCCTGGGCTGGAGTGGTTAAGATTGTGAGGCCGGTTGGACGTACTGCCAAATTCTCTGAAAGGCAGCTTATGTAGAGAAATGAACAATCAATTCTCTGGCAACAGCTCTGGTGGACATTCCTGCAGTCAGCATGCCAATTGCACACTCCCTCAAAACTTGAGACATCGGTGGCATTGTGTTGTATGACAAAACTGCACATTTTAAAGTGGCCTTTCATTGTCCCCAGCACAAGGTGCACCTGTTTGATCATTCTGTTTCATCAGCTTCTTGGTATGCTACACCTGTCAGGTGGATGGATTAGCTTGGCAAAGGAGAAATGTTTACTAACATAGATGTAACCAAATTTGTGCTCAACATTTTTGGGAAATATGTTTGTTGTGCGTATGGATAAAAAAATATATATATTTATTTCAGCTCATTAAACATGGGACCAACACTCTTCATATTGCATATTAACTGTTGCTTTATGCAAACCAAAAGATGCACCTCACTTCCTGTCTCTCTTGTGATGGTTTGTTGTGTCTCAGGTGTTGAAGGTGGTGACAGTGAAGGCCCAGGCAGCAGAGAAGGTCAAGGTGGAGGTCCAGAAGGTCAAGGACAAGGCTCAGGCCATAGTGGACAGCATCTCTGCTGACAAGGCCTTCGCTGAGGAGAAGCTGGAGGCTGCCAAGCCAGCCCTGGAGGAGGCTGAGGGTGCATTACAGGTTGGTTGTGGTGTGGGGGTTGGGGGGTTGTTCTTGTCCCTCAACATCAGGGGTGGGCAACGTACGAGCTCATTCATAGTGGCCCAGGGGAGGTTGGAGTAAAAACATGTTTTATGATTATCTTGGGTTAAAAAACACTCCAGGCCACTCTTGAATGTCAAACAATATAGAAAGTATGTACAAGATATAATGGACCTGTATGTTTTCAATAACTGCCCTCAGCTGAATTTTGAAATCACGACGTGACCCTCAAGCTGAAATGATTGCCCACCCCTCCCCTCCTCAACATGGTAGTTCTCTCTCTGTACATCAAGTGAGAATATTTCATGAACGCTCCCTCAGTTACTCATGTAGTTGTATTCCTTCCTCATGTATTCATCAGACCATCAAGCCGTCGGACATTGCCACGGTGCGGACCCTGGGTCGGCCTCCCCACCTCATCATGAGGATCATGGACTGTGTTCTGCTGCTGTTCCAGAGGAGGGTGAACACGGTGAAGATCGACCCGGAGAAGAACTGCACCATGCCCTCCTGGCAGGAGTCCCTCAAACTCATGACTGCTGGGAACTTCCTGGGCAGTCTGCAGGTAGGAAACAGATGGCCAGCATCTAAGTTTAATTGCTTAGATAAACAAATCAAGTATTACAGTGTGCAGGTACAACATCTACATCCTGTAACCAGACTACACTGTGCATTTCTACAGTAACATACTACACTATAGACACTACACTATAGGTACAGTTGAAGTCGGAAGTTTACATACACCTTAGCCAAATACATTTTTCACAATTCTTGACATGTATTCCAAGTAAAGATTCCCTGTCTTAGGTCAGTTAGGATCACCACTTTATTTTAAGAATGTGAAATATCAGATTAATAGTAGAGAGAATGATTTATTTCAGATTTGATTTCTTTCATCACATTCCCAGTGGATCAGAAGTTGTCACGTTCGTTATAATGATTGGACCAAGGCGCAGCATGTGTAGAATTCCACATGTTTAATAAATAATAAACTCACAAAACAAAACAGAAGAAAAACTAAATGTGAAGCTAATAATAGTGCTAACAGGCTACTATCCATAGTCAAGATCCCACAAAGCACAAAAGGGGAAATGGCTGCCTAAATATGAGCCAACATAGATATATAATTACCTAGATGACCCACCCTAGTCACACCCTAGATCGTCACCGGAGGCTTCTGACCCACTGAAATTGTGATACAATGAAATAATCTGTCTGTTAACAATTGTTGGAAAAATTACTTGTGTCATGCACAAAGTAGATGTCCTAACCGACCTGAGAAAAACTATAGTTTGTTAATAAGACATTTGTGGGGTGGTTGAAAAACAAGTTTTAATGACTCCAACCTAAGTGTATGTAAACTTCCGACCAACTGTACATATGACCAGGAAATCAACTTCAGTGGTGATGCAATGGCAGCTTGCTTTGACATCTCTGGCTCTGTTGTCTCTCTCTAACAGCAATTCCCCAAAGACAGTATCAATGAGGAGATGGTGGAGCTACTGCTGCCCTACTTCGACATGCCAGACTACACCCTGGAGACGGCCAAGCGTGTGTGTGGAAACGTGGCTGGTCTGGCCTCCTGGACCAAAGCCATGGCCTCCTTCTTTTCCATCAACAAGGAGGTGCTCCCATTAAAGGTGGGCCTAACCCCGGTGGTGTTGTGAAACACCACCCGCCTCTCTGATAACCTCTGACATGTGTACCAAAAACTTACTAATTGATTTCTTGTTTCCAGTACATTTTGTTGTCCCTGAGTGTCCAGTTAATATTTGATACTGTACTTTCCTCTTAGGCTAACCTGGCAGTGCAGCAGAACCGGCTGGCCATAGCCAACATAGACCTGCAGGCGGCCCAGGCAGAGCTGGATGACAAGCAGGCAGAGCTGGATGTGGTCCAAGCAGAGTATGAGAAGGCCATGATGGAGAAACAGGTACTGAACACCTCTTCTCATTGCCTTACATTAAAAATAAATACATATGTTAAAAACATATATGTTCTCTCTCTCTGCCTCTCTCTCTCAGACTCTGTTGGAGGATGCTGAACGCTGCAGACACAAGATGCAGACGGCCTCTAGCCTCATCAGTGGTCTGGCTGGAGAGAAGGAGCGCTGGACAGAGCAGAGCAAAGAGTTTGCCGCCCAGACCAAGCGCCTTGTAGGTGGGTTCCTTCAAACCTTTTTTCTCCACCTATTTTACAGTAATAACAGGACTAACTTTCCTAAAGCTTCGTATTACCTTTTGTCCATTGTCTACAATTCTCTACATCGTATATTTTGGGGGAGATGCTCCGTTTGCGTCTGTACCATATTTTTCAATGTGTATTAGTATTTTATCTGTAGTTATGCTATACAGTAGAATGGAGGCATGAACCAACCTATGTGTGCTTACTTCCTGGTTCAGGTGACGTCTTATTGGCCACGGCCTTTCTGTCCTACTCCGGCCCCTTCAACCAGGAGTTCCGGAACCTTCTCCTGACCGACTGGCAGAGGGAGATGAAGACCAGACACATCCCGTTCGGGAACAACCTCAACCTGACCGAGATGCTGATCGACGCACCCACGGTCAGCGAGTGGAACCTTCAGGGCCTGCCCAACGATGACCTATCCATCCAGAACGGGATCATCATCACCAAGGCCTCACGCTTCCCTCTCCTCATAGACCCCCAGACCCAGGGCAAGATCTGGATAAAAAATAAAGAATCCATGAATGAGCTGCAGGTTGGGCTGCATTCATTTTCACAGTATTCTCTCTCATAACTATGCCCTCCCATTGTCCAGCCGATAGATTTAGTATGTTTCCGAACAGCGGTTACACTAGCCTTAGGCCTAACTAACCTTTGGATCTGTCAGATCTTCCTTCTTGGTAAATAAACTCTGTGTAATACTGTGTCAGTAATGAGACGTTTCTGTGGTTCCCAGATCACCTCCCTGAACCACAAGTACTTCAGGAACCACCTGGAGGACAGCCTGTCTCTGGGGCGCCCCCTACTGATTGAGGATGTAGGGGAGGAGCTGGACCCTGCACTGGACAACGTACTGGAGAAAAACTTCATCAAGACGGGCTCCACTTATAAAGTATGTACTATTATCCTAACCACATTATCAATCATCACATTATCAAATGAAACACATTATCGTTATGGGGTTATTATCTCTGGGGCTATTCTCTCTAGTATAATACATTGAGAGCAAAATGTGTCAATGTTGTTATTGACATAACCTTGTTCGGTTCAATGTTCTCTAGCTATATAGTACTCTAAATACCACAATTCATGTTGTTAAGTTCAAAAGAATACAATATAAAAATCGCTGACACAATTCAAACCAATGTGGGTTCAGAACTTTAAAGCCAATTAACTCAGAATCATCTTTTTACAGATAGAACCTTTTAGTCCCAAGCTCTCGACATTCATGTGTCTATGTAGTTTTATTTACCCTTATAACAGTCACTGCTGGCAAACAATTGCTTGGTACGTTTTTCTGGTTGCAAACGACGTCAGGAAAATATGTCATTATCCCGTTCAGCAGTATTGAACATTTTGGAATGTTCAGATAGAAATAGGCTACAAAGATCAAACATGCCTCTCTGACATGTAGAATAAAGAATCACATCAACTTTATTCATGGAATTTCTATCTGCAACATTCAAGAACGTTTGGCAACTGAACATGGCTTTGGTCTGCTTAATCTGGACAACAGCTTTTGTCACAATGGAGTGGTTTGGGAATGAATTCTGATGTAACCAGTGGAACCACATTGTCTTTCTCTCTTCATAACTGTCTTTCCCCCTTCATAACTGTCTTTCTCCCTTCATGACTGTCTTTCTCCCTTCATAACTTTCTTTCTCCCTTCATAACCGTCTTTCTCCCTTCATGACTGTCTTTCTCCCTTCATGACTGTCTTTCTCCCTTCATGACTGTCTTTCTCCCTTCATGACTGTCTTTCTCTCTTCATAACTGTCTTTCTCCCTTCATGGCTGTCTTTCTCTTTTCATAACTGTCTTTCTCTCTCCATGACTGTCTTTCTCCCTTCATAAATGTCTTTCTCCCTTCATGACTGTCTTTCTCCGTGACTGTCTTTCTCTCTTCGTGACTGCCTTTCTCCCTTCGTGACTGTCTTTCTCTCTTCATAACTGTCTTTCTCCCTTCATGACTCTTTCTCTCTTCATAACTGTCTTTCTCCCTTCATGGCTGTCTTTGTCTCTTCATAACTGCCTTTCTCTCTTCATGACTGTCTTTCTCCCTTCATAACCATCTTTCTCTCTTCATGACTGTCTTTCTCCCTTCGTGACTGTCTTTCTCCCTTCGTGACTGTCTTCCTCCCTTCATGACTGTCTTTCTCTCTTCATAACTGTCTTTCTCCCTTCATGGCTATCTTTCTCTCTTCATAACGGTCTTTCTCTCTTCATAACGGTCTTTCTCTCTTCATGACTGTCTTTCTCCCTTCATGGCTGTCTTTCTCTCTTCATAACGGTCTTTCTCTCTTCATGAGTGTCTTTCTCCCTTCATGACTGTCTTTCTCCCTTCATAACTGTCTTTCTCCCTTCATAACTGTCTTTCTCCCTTCATAACTGTCTTTCTCCCTTCATGACTGTCTTTCTCCCTTCATGGCTGTCTTTCTCCCTTCATGGCTGTCTTTCTCCCTTCATGGCTGTCTTTCTCCCTTCATGACTGTCTTTCTCTCTTCATAACTGTCTTTCTCTCTTCATGGCTGTCTTTCTCCCTTCATGGCTGTCTTTCTCCCTTCATGGCTGTCTTTCTACCTTCATGGCTGTCTTTCTCCCTTCATGGCTGTCTTTCTCTCTTCATGACTGTCTTTCTCTCTTCATGACTGTCTTTCTCTCTTCATGACTGTCTTTCTCTCTTCATGACTGTCTTTCTTCCTGCACCAGGTGAAAGTGGGAGACAAAGAGGTGGATGTGATGAGGGGGTTCCGTCTTTATGTGACCACTAAGCTCCCCAACCCTGCGTACACCCCAGAGATCAGCGCCCGCACCTCCATCATAGACTTCACTGTCACCATGAGGGGTCTGGAGGACCAGCTGCTGGGACGGGTCATCCTCACTGAGAAACAAGTCAGAAACCACGTCCAATCATATGCTTATGAAATCATGGATAAAAATATTTGAATGTATCAACAAAAGGTCATTTTGTTGTAGTTGTTTAATCGTGAGCATTTATTAGAATTGTACATAATGACTGTGACCACCCATTTTGAAATGTACTGAATCAAATGAACACAGAGAGCATGAACCCAGCCAGGTCTGTATGCAGAGAAATGTTAAAAGACCTGAAAAATGACACCCAAAATCAGTGTCTGTCTGAATGGTGTGCCTGTTTATCTCTTTCTGTTGGTCTGAAATCAAATGAAATGTTATTAGTCACATGCGCCGAATACAACAGGTGTTTCACCTTACAGTGAAATGCTTACTTACGAGCCCCTAACCAACAATGCAGTTTAAAAATAATACGCATAAGAATAAGGGATAAAAGTAACAAGTAATTAAAGAGCAGCAGTAAAATAACAATAGCGAGACTATATACAGGGGGTACCGATACAGAGTCAATGTGCGGGGGCACCAGTTAGTTGAGGTATTATGTACATGTAGGTAGAGTTATTAAAGTGACTAAGCATAGATGACAACAGAGAGTAGCAGTGGTGTAAAGAGGGGAGGGGGGGGCAATGCAAATATGGGTAGCCATTTGACTAGATGTTCAGGAGTCATATGGCTTGGGGGTAGAAGCTGTTTAGAAGCCTCTTGAAACTAGACTTGGCTCTTCGGTAGTGCCTTGCAGTCGGAGGCCGAGCAGTTTCCATACCAGGCAGTGATGCAACCAGTCAAGATGCTCTCAATGGTGCAGCTGTAGAACCTGTAGGATCTGAGGGCCCATGCCAAATCTTTTCAGTCTCCTGAGAGGGAATAGGTTTTGTCGTGCACTCTTCACGACTGTCTTGGTGTGCTTGGACCATGTTAGTTTGTTGGTGATGTGGACACCAAGGAACTTGAAGCTCTCAACCTGCTCCACTACAGCCCCATCGATGAGAATGGGGACGTGCTCGGTCCTCTTTTTCCCGTAGTCCACAATCATCTCCTTTGTCTTGATCACGTTGAGAGAGAGGTTGTTGTCCTGGCACCACACGGCCAGGTCTCTGACCTCCTCCCTATAGGATGTCTTGTCGTTGTCGGTGATCAGGCCTACCACTGTTGTGTCATCGGCAAATTTAATGATGGTGTTGGAGTCTTGCCTGGCCGTGCAGTCATGAGTGAATAGGGAGTACAGGAGGGGACTGAGCACGCACCCTTGGGGGGCCCCTGTGTTGAGGATCAGTGTGACGGATGTGTTGTTATCTACCCTTACCACCTGGGGGCGGCCCATCAGGAAGTCCAGAATCCAGTTGCAGAGGGAGGTGTTTAGTCCCAGGGTCCTTAGCTTATTGATGAGCATTGAGGGCACTATGGTGTTGAACGCTGAGCTGTAGTCAATGAATAGCATTCTCACATAGGTGTTCCTTTTGTCCAGGTGGGAACTCTCCTGTTCTGAGCTGTGTCTGACCGGTGTTTCTGCCTGTTGGAGAAGGAGTATACGGACCTGCTGGAGGATGTGACGGCCAACAAGAACATTAGTGTATGTGTCTGAACAGTGCTCTTATCTATCCCTGTTATATCTAGGAGTTGGAGAAGGAGCGCACAGACCTGCTGGAAGATGTAACGGCCAACAAGAGGAAGATGAAAGAGCTGGAGGACAACCTGCTGTATCGTCTGACCTCTACGCAGGGTTCCCTGGTGGACGACGAGACCCTCATCATCGTTCTGGGCAACACCAAGCGCACCGCCGAGGACGTCACACAGAAACTACAGATCTCAGCTGAGACCGAGATCCAGATCAACACCGCTAGAGAGGAGTACAGACCTGGTGAGTTGGTTGTACTGTGGTTAGGGTAGAGTTATTCTCAGTACAGACCTGGTGAGTTGGTTGTACTGTGGTTAGGGTAGAGTTATTCTCAGTACAGACCTGGTGAGTTGGTTGTACTGTGGTTAGGGTAGAGTTATTCTCAGTACAGACCTGGTGAGTTGGTTGTACTGTGGTTAGGGTAGAGTTATTCTCAGTACAGACCTGGTGAGTTGGTTGTACTGTGGTTAGGGTAGAGTTATTCTCAGTACAGACCTGGTGAGTTGGTTGTACTGTGGTTAGTTAGGGTAGAGTTATTCTCAGTACAGACCTGGTGAGTTGGTTGTACTGTGGTTAGGGTAGAGTTATTCTCAGTACAGACCTGGTGAGTTGGTTGTACTGTGGTTAGGGTAGAGTTATTCTCAGTACAGACCTGGTGAGTTGATTGTACTGTGGTTAGGGTAGAGTTATTCTCAGTACAGACCTGGTGAGTTGATTGTACTGTGGTTAGGGTAGAGTTATTCTCAGTACAGACCTGGTGAGTTGGTTGTACTGTGGTTAGTTAGGGTAGAGTTATTCTCAGTACAGACCTGGTGAGTTGGTTGTACTGTGGTTGGGGTAGAGTTATTCTCAGTACAGACTTGGTGAGTTCGGGGGGGTGTACTGTACCGGTTTGTTTTAGAGTATGGGTCAAAACATTTTGGGCTCTTTATTGATTGGCTGACCAACCAATCACAGTGCTCTGGTGGACAGCAATAGGCACTAACCACCTTGTGTTGACTGTTCTTCAGGAGCAATCTGTTCCTCACACTTTTCCAGTGGCAAGTTTGTTTGAGCAGAAATGGATGTATGATAATATAGAATGAGCGTTGTCTGTCACTCACTGTCAGCCTGTGTGTTATTGTGCTGTTACAGTGGCCACCAGAGGCAGCATCCTGTACTTCCTCATCACTGAGATGTCCATGGTTAACGTCATGTACCAAACGTCACTACGACAGTTCTTGGGAATCTTTGACCTCTCTCTGGCCAGGTACAGTAGTAATACACTTTGTCTCATACTGAATAACATATATTTGTATTTATGTATTTCATTCAAATTGTTGGTCCTCAGATGTGGTTCAGTCATTTTATGTGACCATTGAATTGAATGAATATGTAATCAACGATTTTTGAATTGACACTGGGAGATTTGTGCTTTTGCATAGTTGTTTGTGTAGTTGTAGGAGTTGCCTGATTCTTGAAGTATAATATCTGAAACCATAGAAACAGTTTTAATATTAACATAATAACCACCACACTATGCCTTCTGAACAGATCAACCAAAAGTCCAATTACCAGCAAGCGAATAGCGAACATAATTGAGCATATGACCTTTGAGGTGCACAAGTATGCAGCCAGGGGTCTGTATGAGGAGCACAAATTCCTGTTTACCCTCCTGCTGACGCTGAAGATCGACATGCAGAGTAACCGCGTGAAACACGCCGAGTTCCTCACCCTCATTAAAGGTGTGGAACAAACTCCGTCCTCCAATTAATTCCACCAATCTGAATGTCCACAGTTACTGAAATGTTGAATAGCAAAATGTTGTTCATTGCTCACAGACCATTGAACATCCTCTGTCTGTCCTATGCAGGAGGTGCCTCTCTGGATCTGAAGGCTTGCCCCCATAAGCCTGCCAAGTGGATCTTAGACATGACTTGGCTCAATCTGGTGGAGCTCAGTAAACTGTGGCAGTTCTCTGATATCCTTGATCAGGTGTGTTCCCCACGCGGTGCTTCCTTACGCTGCTACTTAATGTGTCACACTCTCTAATACCCTCCCTCAATAAGTCTGTTTCATGGCCCCCTCAATTAGTCTGTTTCATGGCCCCCTCAATTAGTCTGTTTCATGGCCCCCTCAATTAGTCTGTTTCATGGCCCCCTCAATTAGTCTGTTTCATGGCCCCCTCAATTAGTCTGTTCCAAGGCCCCCTCACCCCGGTAAACCCCCCTATTCATTGTAGTGCTCCTCTATGATTACAGTGCTCCGTTTACTCCTCTGAGCTCTGTCACATATGTCATTGAACTAGTCATTGTACTGAGCTGTGTGTGTGTCCAGATCTGTTGTAATGAGAAGCAGTGGAAGGCATGGTTTGATAAGGAGACCCCTGAGGAGGAGGTGATCCCTAATGCCTATGACCAGAGCCTGGACTGTTTCCACCGCCTGCTGCTCATACGCTCCTGGTGTCCAGACAGGACCATCGCACAGGTACACCGGTAACTCTCATTGAATGATTAAGTAATTAATCAATCAATCCAAGACATAATACTTTATGAAATGTCTACGCTTTTTGGTATTTTCATCAAAGCTTAGGACTGAGTTTTAGAGTGTATTTCTACTGCATATTTCTTGAATCCAATAGCAGGTGACTTTTTAAATACACCTTGACCTGTTATCCTCCAGGCCCGTAAGTACATCATGGACTCGATGGGAGAGAAGTATGCAGAGGGAGTGATCCTGGACCTAGAGAAGACGTGGGAGGAGTCAGACCCCCGAACCCCGCTCATCTGCTTCCTGTCCATGGGCTCAGACCCCACCGACTCCATCATCGTCCTGGGGAAGAGGCTGAAGATAGAGACGCGCTATGTCTCCATGGG
This sequence comes from Oncorhynchus nerka, assembly GCF_034236695.1. Taxonomy (NCBI): domain Eukaryota; kingdom Metazoa; phylum Chordata; class Actinopteri; order Salmoniformes; family Salmonidae; genus Oncorhynchus; species Oncorhynchus nerka. The sequence continues at coordinate 16,183,815 of NC_088398.1, read as the reverse complement.
CCAGGGACAGGAAGTCCACGCACGCAAGCTGCTCCAGCAGACCATGGCCAACGTGAGTCCTGAACACAGCATCACAGTACACACTCACTGGACTCCTAACAGTCAAGTTATAATTATCCCTTGTCCCCAGGCTATTGCGCTTAGTGAAGAAGTCTGGTGAGCGAAACTCATTTATTAGGTATCGGCATTCTGCCATGAATTGTGGTCTATGCCATCTCATTTGTAATCAAATTGGGAATTCAAATAGCGATAGGGATGGAATATGAATTGAAATTGAACCATGGTGTTAATGAAAATGGATGTGATTGATTTAGACCGTATTAGACTGTATTAAAAATGAAATGGACTAACACCACATGCATCTCCCTCACATTATTAATTTAATTACATAATGACATTAGTAATGAATCACTCTCCCAATATGGACAATTAACTATGTCTTTTTTTTCTCCCCCATTTTTTTCAAAATGCACACACAGGGTGGCTGGGCCTTGCTCCAGAACTGCCACCTGGGCCTGGACTTCATGGATGAGCTAATGGATACTGTGACAGAGACAGACGCCGTCCATGAGACCTTCCGCCTGTGGATTACTACAGAGGTCCAAAAACACTTCCCCATCACACTGCTGCAGATGTCCATCAAGTTCACTAATGAGCCTCCACAGGGACTGAAGGCAGGGCTGAAGAGGACTTATGGAGGTGGGTCACACCACGGTTCACACATACATACAGGTATCCGTGCATGTGTACGTACCTACACAAACAAATACACATATACACCCCCATTTCTTCTGGTTAACCCTAAACAACAACCCTTAACCCTTAATCTAGCTTCATGTCCAAATTCTGGTTCAACCTTAGCCTCAATCACAACCTTAATCCTAACCCTAGCATCATGTCCACATCCCAGTTCAACCCTAACCCTAGATTCACATCCATATCCCGGTTCAACCTTAGCCTGAACCACAATCCTAATCCTAACCCTAGCTTCTTGTTTGTTGCTCCAGGCATTAACCAGGACCTGCTGGATGTCAGTAACATGGTCCAGTGGAGGCCCATGCTCTATGGGGTGGTGTTCCTCCACTCTACGGTCCAGGAGAGGCGTAAATACGGCCCCCTGGGCTGGAACATCCCCTACGAGTTCAACCAGGCTGACTTCAACGCCACCGTGCAGTTTGTTCAGAACCACCTGGACGACATGGACATCAAGAAGGTAGGTGCAGAGACGAGAAGCTCCTGCTGTAACTAAGTAAAGCTCTATCTTTACTTCTACTGTTAGTACTGCTACCTGTCTTCCTATGTAAGATGTGTCTGTTCCTGTGTTGATGGTAGTCTGACGTCTCCCCAGGGTGTATCCTGGAATACAGTGCGCTACATGATCGGGGAGATCCAGTATGGCGGTAGGGTGACAGACGACTATGACAAGCGTCTGCTCAACACCTTCGCCAAGGTCTGGTTCAGTGAAAACATGTTTGGACCTGATTTCTATTTCTACAAAGGCTACAGCATTCCCAAGTGTTCCAACGTGGACCAATATCTGACATACATTCAGGTCAGTCCATTTTTCACACTCAGTCTCTCCTGCAGTTTACAGTGCTGTGTAACATAAGATTGAATTAATGTAGTCAGACTGCATGAAGATGTGTGCTGTATACATTGTTTGGCATTGAGGCATTTGATAACACTTCCTATGAATAACTTGTTCATAATGCATTATAAGCAGGTATCCACAATGCATTACATGTTTTACTGTAGTTTGGTAATGCACAGACATGCAGACTCTAATCCTAATTTATGTATTTTCCCCTGCAGGGCCTACCAGCTTACGACACACCAGAGGTGTTTGGCCTGCACCCCAATGCTGACATAACGTATCAGAGCAAGCTGGCCAAAGACGTCCTGGACACCATCCTGTCCATTCAGCCTAAGGACAGCTCCAGTGGAGGAGGGGAGACCAGGGAGGCCATTGTGGCCAGGCTGGCTGACGACATGCTGGAGAAACTACCTCCAGACTACGTACCGTTTGAAGTGAGTAGCACTGGTCTGGAGTTAGCTAACCCTACTGGAAATAATCACCCACGATTAATACAGTGCTGGCTATTAAAAATATTATTTCCCATAATACCTTGCTGCAGCAAGGTAGATCGTTAAAAAACTCTCACAGGGTGACGGCAAGTCATCTAACAATAACCCATGCAATAAAATGTATTTCTGAAATATGCCCCATGGTGCAGTGAAATCCACTTTGAAGGTAATGTTTTTACTGGAATAGAGGTGTACTTTTTAATGTTTAGAACTGTGTTATGCATTTGCATTCCAATATGTTAAGAATCAAATCAACATTTATTTAACGCGTAATTTCACAAGAGCATGTTTTCAATATATCCAGGTGAGAGAGAGGCTACAGAAGATGGGTCTGCTCCAGCCCATGAACATCTTCCTGCGTCAGGAGATAGACCGCATGCAGAGGGTCATCGTGCTGCTCAGGAACACGCTGACCGACCTCAAACTGGCCATCGACGGCACCATCATCATGAGTGAGAACCTACGGGACGCGCTGGACTGCATGTATGACGCACGCATCCCCTCACGTTGGAAGAAGGTACGTTTATTACTGCCTCTGAGTACACATTTATTCAGTTTTCTACTTATCTATTCCGTGTTCTATTTTCTACTTCTGTATTCCTGTGTTCTAGGCGTCATGGGCCTCCAGCACTCTAGGGTTCTGGTTTACTGAGTTGCTGGATAGAAACCGTCAGTTCCAGGCGTGGATCTTTGAAGGACGGCCTAACTGTTTCTGGATGACAGGGTTCTTTAACCCACAGGGCTTCCTGACCGCCATGAGACAGGTACAGACGGCACATTCACACATTCTAATGCAATCACAATTGAACATACTTACTGACTTGGCTAGGCCACTGAGGTTATATTTAGAGTTTGCAGACACTACACAGTCATAGTTGATCATGAAGCTACAAAGACAAAGCCAGTCTATGTACTCTGTTTTTGTGTGTGTAGGAGATCACTCGTGCAAACAAGGGCTGGGCCCTAGATCGTATGGTGCTGTGCAACGAGGTGACCAAGTGGATGAAGGATGACATCACTCAGCCACCCTCTGAGGGGGTGTATGTGTACGGCCTCTATCTGGAGGGGGCGGGCTGGGACAGGAGGAACTGCAAACTCATCGACTCTAAACCCAAAGTGTTGTTTGAGATGATGCCTGTAGTCAGGATGTATGCTGAAAATAATGGTGAGTGTTGTAGTCACTAGTTACTGTAACTTCCTGGAGACTCATTGAACAGTATCTCATTCAGCTGCTTGTTGTTTTCATCTATACATTATATGTTGAATATGTCAGTAGAAATTATCTAACTTTTAGGTTCAATGGTTACGGTATGTCAGACCAACTGAATGGACAACATGCAGTGAAAAAGAAACTCATGTGATCATCGTGTATAAGTAATGGATGTTTATCGTTGCTGTGGTCATTTCAGGTGTCAAGGATGCCCGGTTATACTCCTGTCCCATATATAAGAAGCCTGTAAGGATGGACCTGAATTACATTGCTGCTGTGGAACTGAGGACTGCTGCACCGCCTGAGTACTGGATACTTCGTGGTGTGGCACTGCTGTGTGAAGTCAAATAACCCATTTCTATATTCTATTATATGCCTAAATCTTGAAGAGTTGTGCTTCAGTGGTTAAAGGGGCAATCTTTCAAACTACCACAAAGTTGACACCCTACCACTGTTTTGTTAAACAGCTGAAGGATGTGACTGGAGAAAAATGTAACCACTCTCAAAATGGATGTTCCCTTTAAGGATTAAAGGGGGGCAGTGTCTTCATTTAGATTATAGTGGTAAGCTTCCGTAATAAAGTTTCACCTATCACTGGGTTGCAGGAATAATAGAAAAATGAAGTTGCACACACTATCTATACCCCCAATTATTTCATATCTGAACTATTTTGGGTGTGTGTTTACTTATTTATTTTACTTATTTTACTTTACTACTTCTTTTTGTACTCACCATAATATGGTTGTTACTACACTAATAAACAGTTGAAGTCGGAAGTTTACATACACCTTAGCCAAATGCATTTAAACTCAGTTTTTCACAATTCCTGACATTTAATCCTCGTAAAAATTCCCTGTCTTAGGTCCGTTAGGATCCCCACTTTAAGAATGTGAAATAATAGTAGAGAATAGTAGAGAATTATTTATTTAAGCTTTTATTTCTTTCATCACATTCCCAGTGGGTCAGAAGTCTACATACACTCAATTAGTATTTGGTAGCATTGCCTTTAAATTGTTTAACTTGGGTCAAACATTTCGGGTAGCCTTCTACAAGCTTCCCACAATAAATTGGGTGAATTTTGGCCCATTCCTCCTGACAGAGCTGGTGTAACTGAGTCAGGTTTGTAGGCTTCCTTGCTCGCACACGCTTTTTCAGTTCTGACCACAAATTTTCTATAGGATTGAGGTCAGGGCTTTGTGATGGCCACTTCAATACCTTGACTTTGTTGTCCTTAAGCCATTTTGCCACAACTTTGGAAGTATGCTTGGGGTCATTGTCCATTTGGAAGACCCATTTGCGACCAAGCTTTAACTTCCTGAAAGATGTATTGAGATGTTGCTTCTATATATCCACGTAATTTTCACCACCTCATGATGCTATCTATTTTGTGAAGTGCACCAGTCCCTCCTGCAGCAAAGCACCCCCACAACATGATGCTGCCCCCCCTCCCGTGCTTCACAGGTGGGCTTCGACTTGCAAGCCTCCCCCTTTTTCCTCCAAACGTAACGATGGTCATTATGGCCAAATAGTTATATTTTTGTTTCATCAGACCAGAAGACATTTCTCCAAAAAGTACGATATTTGAGCTGGTAGCATTGCAGTTGCAAACCATTGTCTGGCTTTTTTTATGGTTGTTTTGGAGCAGTGGCTTCTTAATTGCTGAGCGGTCCTATGTCGATATAGGACTCGTTTTACTGTGGATATAGATACTTTTGTACCTGTTTCCTCCAGCAACTTCACAAGTTCCTTTGCTGTTGTTCTGGGATTGATTTGCACTTTTGGCACCGAAGTACGTTCATCTCTAGGAGACAGAACGCGTCTCCTTCCTGAGCGGAATGATGGCTGCGTGGTCCCATGGTGGTTATACTTGCCTACTATTGTTTGTACAGATGAACGTGGTACCTTCAGGCGTTTGGAAATTGCTCCCAAGGATGAACCAGACTTCAGGAGGTCTACAATTGTTTTTCTGAGGTCTTGGCTGATTTCCCATGATTTCAAGCAAAGAGGCACTGAGTTTGAAGGTAGGCCTTGAAATGCATCCACATGTACACCTCCGATAGGCTAATTGACATCGTTTGAGTCAATCAGAAGCTTCTAAAGCAAACCTCTTTGGGCTAGGTGGAGTGCTAGTGACCCACCTCACCAACATCTGGTGAAATTGCAGAGAGCGAAATTCAAAATACAAAAATTGTAGTATTAAACATTCATGAAAATACAAGTGTCATGCATAATTTAAAAGCTGAACTTCTTGTTAATCCAGACGCTTTGTCAGAGTTCAAAAAGGCTTTACGGTGAAAGCATACCATGCGATAATCTGAGGACAGCGCCCCGCATACAAAATCATTAACATTTTCCAAACCAGCAGAGGCATCACAAGTCAGAAATAGCGATAAAATAAATAAGATACCTTTGACGATCTTCCTCTGTTTGCAATCCCAAGGGTCCCAGCTACACAACAAATAGTCGTTTAGTTGGCGCGTTTGATTCAGTAATCCACCCGTTCCAGTCGTTCAACATGCAGACAAAGCAAGTCCAAACAAGTCAAACAATGTTTTTAATCAATCCTCAGGTACCCTAATATGTAAATAAACTATAAAATTTAAGACGGCGAATAGTATGTTCAATACCGGAGATAAATAACGAAGTGGGCGCCCTCATCCACTCGAGCCACAAGACTACAGTCCAAATGAGAGCCACCTTGAAAAACTACAAATTCTAGCTAATTTTTCAAAAAACAAGCCTGAAACCCTTTCTAAAGACTGTTGACATCTAGTGGAAGCCATAGGAACTGTAATCTGGGAGGTTTTCCTTTGAATATTCCATAGACAAGTTTTTGAATGGGTGATGACCTAAAAAAAAAATCTGGATGGATTCTCTTCTGGTTTTTGCCTGCCATATCAGTTATGTTATACTCACAGACATTATTTTAACAGTTTTAGAAACTTCAGAGTGTTGTCTATCCAATATTACCAGTTATATGCATATCCTAGCTGAAACGTTCATCGTTGGGAGAAAGAGAGAAGGACCAAGGTGCAGCGTGGTAAGTATTCATATTCTCTTTTAATGAAAACGAATACTCAAACAAAAACAACAAACACGAGAACGAAACGAAAACAGTCCTGAATGGTGAAATACAAACACAGAACAGAAAATAAACACCCACGAAACACAGGTGGAAAAAGGCTACCTAAGTATGATTCTCAATCAGAGACAACTAACGACACCTGCCTCTTGATTGAGAACCATACCAGGCCAAACACAAAACACAACATAGAAAAACGAACATAGATAACCCACCCAACTCATGTCCTGACCATACTAAAACAAAGACATAACAAAAGAACTAAGGTCAGAACGTGACACTAGCTTCTGGGCCTGAGTAACAGGCAGTTTACTTTGGGCACGTCAGTCATCCGAACTTCCAAATACTGCCCCTAGCCATAAGAAGATTTATTAAAGGCACAGTCAACTTAGTGTATGTAAACTTCTGACCCACTGGAATTGTGATCAAGTGAATTATAAGTGATATAATCTGTCTGTAAACAATTGTTGGGAAAATTACTTGTGTCATGCACAAAGAAGATGTCCTAACCAAGTGGTTGGAAAATTAGTTTTAATGACTGATGTGAAAACTGAAAACACACCTCAAACACGTTAACTTATTAGAAGTGCACATAGTAAGACGTTGAAACACAGTTTAAGAGGATTAATTCATTAACTTCATGTTAGATTGTTTCTTACTCTGAAAGTAGTCTATGAGCTAGGATAAACACAGTTGCCTCATCACTCCTATTGGTTTTTATCTAGCGGTGGTTAAAGTTAGCTGAAATTTGTCGTTGCTGTTTAAAGAAATACGAGACATGGATTACAGTTTTTCCTGGCTCATATAAATGTATCCTTTAAATGTGTCCCAAAACACATCCAGTGAAAACTAGCACACGTGAACAATCACAACTGTAATAAGATCCAATTAGTTTAGCTGTCTTCCCAAATGTCTTCCCAAATGTCCTGCAGTCAGATCAGTGAGTCACACATCAACCAGAGAGAACGGAGGAGGAAGGACAGAGGGGTCTGGTTGCAGTCTCTTGCTCCCCTCCTTCCTCACCCCATCCCTCTGGTCTTTTCTCTGTTGGACTCTCAACCTCCTGAATCCCCCTCATCCTCCTCTTGCTGAATGCTCTCTTTCCACCTGACTTCTATAGCACAGATGTATCAGTGCACACCTCTTGGTTACGGATGGTGTAGACGACAGGTTGATGCACCATGAGTAACACAAACAATGTGTTGAGACAAGTGAAGGGGCAGAGTGCTTGTGTAGTTGCAGACGGGTTAGACAGTAGATTATTGGCACCAGCTACAGTAGAAACATACAGAGGTAGGTTACAGTTCTACAAGCACGGTGGTTGTCTTGTAGGGGAGGGCTACAACATCCCTGCGTGCCTCATTGTACATACGCCCAAAACAGAGGCAAGTAATTCAGATTGAAAGAGTTGGGGTGATGCCGGGAGAGCCATGGAACAGTACTTCTTGCACAGGACTAAAGCTCACAAATGCTCTCACAATTCTAGACTCACATAGCAGCCCTGCAGTGGCTCTATTAAATGCACCATGTGTGTCCCATGTTGAGCTGGACCAAGTGATAATTACCAGCAATGGCACTCAGTACCCAGACAAGCTCAAGGCAAGCCACATATGCCTGGAAGTCATTATGCTCAGGTAGTGGATGCTGTGGCAAATAAACACATATCGTTCTATTGCCATGAGGGCCAGAGTCATCTGAGCGCTCCAAAGGATGGTACCCATAATACTAAAATGTTCCATTCAACACCCCCTGATAATAGTATTTTTTTTTCTACTGTGTTATTGACTTGTTAATTGTTTACTCCATGTGTAACTCTGTGTTGTCTGTTCACACTGCTATGCTTTATCTTGGCCAGGTCGCAGTTGCAAATGAGAACTTGTTCTCAACTAGCCTACCTGGTTAAATAAAGGTGAAATAAATCAAATAAAATAAAATAAAAAAATCACAGTATGTTGGAGCAGAACTGAGTGCAAAACAATGAATGCTGCAATGCAGCTATGCAAAAGACCACATATCTGAAAATGTAACAAAGTGTAGAAGCACTCTTTAAGTGTCACCAGAGAGAAGAGAAAAAGAACGACTAAAAATCAGAAAGGTATATGTTTTCCCTGAAGCGATGTGCTGGGAAAAACAGGCAGACAGATCCCGCATGGCTTGCTCCTCTTGAAAAGTTGTCCTGTTCAGAAGGTGAGGTTTGGAGAGAGCATTCAGTACTGTTTAACTTTGTTGAAGCCATGGTGCTGATCAGATTTAGTACTAGTAGCAGAAGGAGTCCCTGGATCTAGGAGGGATAGCTCAGAGCGTTTTCTCTTCTATCTACACTCTACAGACTCATCAGATGTCTTCTCTACATGTTATGTCTTTTATACACGATGTATGCAGCTGTGTGGTTGAAGGATACTTATAACCAGTCTAAACACTTCCCAAAGGTTGCCTACTAAGAGTAGGCTGGAGGTTACATTTTTTTGCGGCATATTTTTAGTTTAAGTCATTTACAACTGCAGTGGAATAGAGAAAAGTGATAGTGCTATACAGTATAATGGGCAGTGGTGGAAAATGTACCCAACTGTCATACTTGAGTAAAAGTAAAGATAATACTTAATAGAAAATGACTCAAGTAAAAGTCACACAGTAAAATTCTACTTCGGTGAAAGTCTTAAAATACTGGTTTAAAATATACTTAAGTATCAAACGTAAAAGTATAAATAATTTCAAATTCCTTATATTAAGTAAATCAGATGGCACCATTTTCTTGTTTTTATTTTATTTCCGGAAAGCCCGTGGCACACTCCAACACTCAGACATCCTTTACAAACAAAGCATGTGTGTTTAGTGAGTCTGCCAGATCAGAGGCAGTAGGGATGACCAGGGATGTTCGGTTAATAAGTGCGTGAATTTGACTATTTTCCTGTCCTGCTAAACATTCCAAATGTAACGAGTAGCTTTGTGTACTGCAGTAAAAGGAATCAAAAATAAAATAGTAAAGTAAATTAAGTAGTACTTTAATGTATTTTTACTTTAGTACTTTACACCACTGATAATGAGCCCCTAGGGCTATCAGAACATTGCTTTGAAACCATATTGTGAAGAGCAAATACTTAGGTGTCTGGTTAGACTGTAAACTCTCCTTCCAGACCCATATCAAACATCTCCAATCCAAAGTTAAATCTAGAATTGGCTTCCTATTTCGCAACAAAGCATCCTTCACTCATGCTGCCAAACATACCCTTGTAAAATTGACCATCCTACCAATCCTCGACTTTGGCGATGTCATTTACAAAATAGCCTCCAATACCCTACTCAACAAATTGGATGCAGTCTATCACAGTGCAATCCGTTTTGTCACCAAATCCCCATATACTACCCACCATTGCGACCTGTACGCTCTCGTTGGCTGGCCCTCGCTTCATACTCGTCGCCAAACCCACTGGCTCCATGTCATCTACAAGACCCTGCTAGGTAAAGTCCCCCTTATCTCAGCTCGCTGGTCACCATAGCATCTCCCACCTGTAGCACACGCTCCAGCAGGTATATCTCTCTAGTCACCCCAAAACCAATTCTTTCTTTGGCCGCCTCTCCTTCCAGTTCTCTGCTGCCAATGACTGGAACGAACTACAAAAATCTCTTAAATTGGAAACACTTATCTCCCTCACTAGCTTTAAGCACCAACTGTCAGAGCATCTTACAGATTACTGCACCTGTACATAGCCCACCTATAATTTAGCCCAAACAACTACCTCTTTCCCAACTGTATTTAATTTATTTATTTATTTTGCTCCTTTGCACCCCATTATTTTTATTTCTACTTTGCACATTCTTCCATTGCAAAACTACCATTCCAGTGTTTTACTTGCTATATTGTATTTACTTTGCCACCATGGCCTTTTTGCCTTTACCTCCCTTCTCACCTAATTTGCTCACATTGTATATAGACTTGTTTTTTTTTTACTGTATTATTGACTATGTTTGTTTTACTCCATGTGTAACTCTGTGTCGTTGTATGTGTCGAACTGCTTTGCTTTATCTTGGCCAGGTCGCAATTGTAAATGAGAACTTGTTCTCAACTTGCTTACCTGGTTAAATAAAGGTGAAATAAAAAAATAAAATAAAAAAGGTCTGCCTAACAGTATTTTGCCTAATGAATGTGATGGAAGAATAGACAAGGGGACACTTGAAAATGTTCCAGACAGTAATTGGCCTAATGAATGTGATGGGTTTGGTGACAAGTAAGTAATGGATAATTACTTACTGTTACAACAAGTGGTCCAGACCTCTTGACAAGGTCGCTATAGGTCACTATTATTGGGTTAAACCCATCCTTTGAGAGAGCGTGTCCCCAGGATTTTCTATACCAAGTCCCTCATGTGTACACACCTCCCTCCTCTTGACTGCCCTGCCAACCCTACTTGTCCAAACCCCCTCAATACAATTCTAAGATTTTAATCTGTAACCAAATTAAGCATATTAATTCATATTAATGGTTATTTTTAAATATTACACTTGACTTGAGTCAAATGTAAGTAAAACTAAAAAAGGTCAATTTTCTGAAGAAAATGTGTGTGCTCTATAGTCTACAATAGTGAATAGGAGCGAACACGAATCTCACACATCAATTATCCATCCATGAGTGTTCTGGTCTCCCTGCATGGGCCTATAGTAGAGACATCTACTCCAGAGGTACTTGCTTAGGTCACAACAACTGATGAGCTGTTTGGGTAATATGACAGAACTCTCATGTCCTGTGGCTGGATCCCTCAATACAGGCTCTGAAAAACGTTGTCACATTGGCTGCCACCCAGAGCCCTAGAAACCTACAGAGATGTCATGGGGGAAAGCAAAGATAAACTCTGTGGGAAAAGTGTTGCTTCTGTTCTACTCAGGCTGTTGCCATAGTAACAGTGGGGCTTGTCAACAAAAGGCGATGTTTTGTTTTGGTAAAGATATTAACGGTAGCTAGCAAGCAGGCTATCAAAGGAATATTAGCTGATGAGATCAAATGGCTGATAAACGTGGTTTGGAGAAACTGGACTTTGGTGCATTAAGCATCGAGCAACAACAGCAACTCCGACAATTTAAGGTAAATTAGCTAGCTAACACTTTACTACTGTATGTAACGTCGTTAGCTTCATGAGTGCTCCTTGGCTTCTCCAACAACATTTAGTTAGCTAGTTCTATCGATAAAATTAGGAATTAAAATACAATAGGATTTCTTGTTCTATCACTCACTGCATTTTTGCATTCATCCAGCTAATAGTTAGCTAGCAGAAATTCCTTGGTTAAAGATAGGCTCAGCAATGACAAACATTACGTGGGGTAACTTTGAATCTGCTATTGCCATCGGGCTTTTCCAATATCATGAGCCATGGGAAAGAGTAGAATGGACAGTAAAGTTAATGGACATTCACCTTTATATTTCTCCTGGGACAAGCAATGCCAACAATGTATATATTAGACAGATCTTATAGTATGATGTTAGGTTGTCTGTCGAATAAAATGGAAATTCAGATGTCCCCCCCCCTCTTTTTTCAGTATTGACAGATTAGAACTGTCCCTCTGTCCTCTGGAGAGCCATTCGCTAATTCATTATTTTTCATAGATCAATACAAGAATCAACAATGAAAAATATTTGAGAGAGCATCCAGAGACGGAGGCCTTAATAAGCAACTTTTTAAGGTTTGTTAATTGGCTGGCACTGACTAACAGTATATTTTCAGACATATTATTCTCCATCTCTATTAGGGCTCTCAAGCTCCAGACATCAATAACGAATATAATTATATTTCATATTTAGCTACAGTAATGAAGTCTAACTGGCCAATTGCTTGGGTACCTGCTTCTTGTTTTTTTTTTTTTACAGAGATGTATTTCTCAAAAGACCCACAGACATTCGAGAGTATGCAGCAGGTGGGTTCAATCAACACAAATTGACACGTACACCAATATACAGACAGGGACAGTCCTCTACTTAGAACTACCGATAATTAACATATTTTCTCTCTTTCAGATTACTTCACCGACCCAAACCTTGGTTTGATCATTGGCTCCAAACTGCAGGGCGATCCTGCCGACACCGGCACAGACTGAATCCTTACCGGAGTGTTTGGCAGTTCAACTGTTATTGAAGTGTAAAGCTGTAACAGGCCTCTTTCTCTGTGTTCTGTACATCCTCTGTATTGACTAGTTCTTTGTTGCAAAGTAACGTGATATAAATATAAAACATGATATAAAGTGGGAATGTACTGGCACCCAGGCAGATGTTCTTACTGAGCATCATTACAACACGTTAGTTACAGGGCTAAAGGAGGATGTTTATACCCCTGGTTGAGAGGAAAAGATTTCTAGGCCTATAGGGTGGAGTGGACAGCCTCTTTACAGGAGTTCTCAGGGTAAAGTCTAAACGGGATCATTGGGACGTCACAACTCTGACATTACCCTATTGGAAGTTTAAATAGAAAACGGTTAAGGTTACAAGGATTCCCGATAGCACTAACCGCTTTCTCAAGCCTCAAAGTTCCCCCTTCTGGACTCCCGTTTCCGTAAACTCCCCAACTCATCAGACGAAACAAAAAACATTTAAGCAAGATGAGAAAATGTGACAGCAGCAATACTGACCACACGGTTGAAATGTTTAATGAATTTAAAATCATCAAGTAACCAACGCATCAGGCTTTGCTGTAAAAACATACACAGTAAAAACAGGTCAATTCCATCTCACAAAGATGACAAAATCATTCAGAATTCTGTTTGATTCACATTTTAAAATCTGACACGCTACAAAAATAGGCACATCTGGTTTAACAATTAAGTGATTGTATAGAGAAGACCCTGAAATTGTATAAAAACCTAGACCCTGATAATATTGGACATTTCAACATTTACATTACATTTGACATTTAAGTCATTTAGCAGACGCTCTTATCCAGAGCGACTTACAAATTGGTGCGTTCACCTTAAGACATCCAGTGGAACAGCCACTTTACAATAGTGCATCTAAATCTTTTAAGGGGGTGAGAAGGATTACTTTATCCTATCCTAGGTATTCCTGAAAGAGGTGGGGTTTCAGGTGTCTCCGGAAGGTGGTGATTGACTCCGCTGTCCTGGCGTCGTGAGGGAGTTTGTTCCACCATTGGGGGCCAGAGCAGCGAACAGTTTTGACTGGGCTGCGCGGGAACTGTACTTCCTCAGTGGTAGGGAGGCGAGCAGGCCAGAGGTGGATGAACGCAGTGCCCTTGTTTGGGTGTAGGGCCTGATCAGAGCCTGGAGGTACTGAGGTGCCGTTCCCCTCACAGCTCCGTGAGGGCAAGCACCATGGTCTTGTAGCGGATGCGGCTTCAACTGGAAGCCAGTGGAGAGAGCGGAGGAGCGGGGTGAGAGAGAACTTGGGAAGGTTGAACACCAGATGGGCTGCGGCGTTCTGGATGAGTTGTAGGGGTTTAATGGCACAGGCAGGGAGCCCAGCCAACAGCGAGTTGCAGTAATCCAGACGGGAGATGACAAGTGCCTGGATTAGGACCTGCGCTGCTTCCTGTGTGAGGCAGGGTCGTACTCTGCGGATGTTGTAGAGCATGAACCTACAAGAACGGGCCACCGCCTTGATGTTAGTTGAGAACGACAGGGTGTTGTCCAGGATCACGCCAAGGTTCTTAGCGCTCTGGGAGGAGGACACAATGGAGTTGTCAACCGTGATGGCGAGATCATGGAACGGGCAGTCCTTCCCGGGAGGAAGAGCAGCTCCGTCTTGCCGAGGTTCAGCTTGAGGTGGTGATCCGTCATCCACACTGATATGTCTGCCAGACATGCAGAGATGCGATTCGCCACCTGGTCATCAGAAGGGGGAAAGGAGAAGATTAATTGTGTGTCGTCTGCATAGCAATGATAGGAGAGACCATGTGAGGTTATGACAGTGCCAAGTGACTTGGTGTATAGCGAGAATAGGAGAGGGCCTAGAACAGAGCCCTGGGGACGCCAGTGGTGAGAGCGCGTGGTGAGGAGACAGATTCTCGCCACGCCACCTGGTAGGAGCGACCTGTCAGGTAGGACGCAATCCAAGCGTGGGCCGCGCCGGAGATGCCCAACTCGGAGAGGGTGGAGAGGAGGATCTGATGGTTCACAGTATCGAAGGCAGCCGATAGGTCTAGAAGGATGAGAGCAGAGGAGAGAGAGTTAGCTTTAGCAGTGCGGAGGGCCTCCGTGATACAGAGAAGAGCAGTCTCAGTTGAATGACTAGTCTTGAAACCTGACTGATTTGGATCAAGAAGGTCATTCTGAGAGAGATAGCGGGAGAGCTGGCCAAGGACGGCACGTTCGAGAGTTTTGGAGAGAAAAGATAGAAGGGATACTGGTCTGTAGTTGTTGACATCGGAGGGATCGAGTGTAGGTTTTTTCAGAAGGGGTGCAACTCTCGCTCTCTTGAAGACAGAAGGGACGTAGCCAGCGGTCAGGGATGAGTTGATGAGCGAGGTGAGGTAAGGGAGAAGGTCTCCGGAAATGGTCTGGAGAAGAGAGGAGGGAATAGGGTCAAGCGGGCAGGTTGTTGGGCGGCCGGCCGTCACAAGACGCGAGATTTCATCTGGAGAGAGAGGGGAGAAAGAGGTCAGAGCACAGGGTAGGGCAGTGTGAGCAGAACCAGCGGTGTCGTTTGACTTAGCAAACGAGGATCGGATGTCGTTGACCTTCTTTTCAAAATGGTTGACGAAGTCATCTGCAACAACAACAGTAGGCCTACGTAGTACATTCTGTAACCAACATACTGTGGTAGAGCATGTGAATAGAGCTTTTAAATCCTGAGCGAACAGGCACAAATCATCAATGTTTAGACACGTCAATGTTAAAAGGTAACAGATTTCCTTTTTATATATACACAAGATTGTCAGTAACTTACATTGTTTGATATTTGTTCAGGCAATTGATTGCCCCTCTCTTATGGCTTGTATTGGGCTCTGGGAATCCAGAATTGTATCTTAGACACAGATCTCGGATCAGATTACATTATGTAAAATCTTAAACATAATCCTTAGGGAGTAAAACACAACTGACCTTCTACCAGTGTCTATAGGCAACATCATCATACTGCCTTTAGCTCAGAGTAGTGTACTACTACCAGTCTCCTGACCCCAGAGCCCATCTACATTACACAGTATGATGGAGCTATCAATACACACTGATCTGATCCTAGGTCAGTATTGCGTTATCCCCTAATGGTAATGGTTAGGATTCAAAGAGGGTAAGCTGGCCCTGGATCTTTGCCTATTAAACAATCTCACACACATACTGTACTTTAACCACAACATGCAAAGGAGTTTCAACCAACCGCGATACAAGTTTGTGTTGTTTTATGTTGTGTCTGACTTGCACAGCATTTTAACATTAAAGCGGATCCCCCTTTAAAAAACATGATTCCCGTTATTAGAACCCAATACACAACAGTAGGCCTACGTAGTACATTCTGTAACCAACATACTGTGGTAGAGCATGCTCACTTTAGTACACAATGTAAACTTCTAGATTGCAGACACTGATTGAACGGCAATGACTACAACCATCACACACTGCAGCCATCCCACAGACACACACATCCAGTGTCCGATGTTCTTCACGAACAAACAAGTTTAGTCCCACACACACTTCCAATGTCTCCCGTCTTCACACAAACATGGCCTGGGACACAAAGCTGTCTCCACGAGATGTTCCAGTGGCAGGGGGGTGGTCCTCCTCTTTGTCATAGTAATCATTGGCCTTGTACTGGTTGGGGGCGTACAGGGGCGGGACTTCGTTCACCCTGGGTTCATCCCAGCCAGAGGGGGCGCCAGCGTAGCGCAACTCCTCCGCATCACAATTGTATTCCTCATCACTGTACGCGTCCAAGTCCTGGTGGGAAAGAACCATATTAAATCATCTTAATAATCATGTAAAAATAAGGAGAACCAATGCAGTCTTCATAGTATTCTAGTGACCCTTGCATTAGCGAACAAACTGACAGAGCAACACCCTTTGAGAGTCTTGACCCCAGGTCTTCTAGCCAATGGACAAACTTGCTAACCACTGCTCCAATAGGGTTAAATCACGGGAGGAAATTGCAACTAGCTTACCAAGGCAATGGTTGCTACAGTATTAAAAACACATGTTTCCATCTATAGCATGTTCAGTGTAACAGCTTCTATCCACATAGCAGCCCTCCACACCCTTCAGTTTCCTACACGTTCTCATGTTTGTGTACTGGTAAATAGGGCAATCATGTTGAGTAACTGATGAATTAATGATCATAAGTAGATGTTAAATGATTGATTTCTTTTTGTTTCATGAATCCTTTACCAGGATGTATTATAAATGATGTAGATAATAAACTAAGAGTTGGGTTGAGGCACTTTATAAGCCAAAGCTACAGAGCTTAATGTATACTGATAGGAAAACACAAGCCAGGTGGAAGCAATATCAAGGAGGCCAGCTGGGAATTTGCTTTCACCCATCCAGGTGTATTTATGTCTGAAGATTGAGAAAACGATTCAGGAGAGAAGGACTATTGAGAGATGCACCCCATGTATGGCTGTGTTCTTACCGTGCTGGGCTCGGCATCCTGCAGAGCGTAGTACAGGTGGTCCACTGATCCGTCCTTGCTCTCCACAGGGTCTCGACTGGTGTTCAGCTGCAGATACACACACACACACAGGATTATTCTCATCTACTCTGAGTTGGGGTAAAACCTATTTCAGATGGACACTTTCATAAACTACATAATCTTTTAACAATGTTGATAAAAAAAAAAACATGTGGTATTGTAAAATACAAATTGAGGGGCCATGTAGAGATATATAAACATCTCCCATCACAGCAAGTCTAAAAGTTATGGCTGGCCAGCATCCCTCACCCTATCAGTAGAGCTGCTGGTGGTGATGGTCTGCTGCTTGTTAGGGGGAGGGGGCTTGTACTTGGGTGGACCACTGAGAAAGAGAGAAAGGAGGGAATCAAAACAAACAGTAAGGATGATCACTTAGTATGAGTGACAGTTACAAACTCACTCTCCATTGTGCTGGTTGCGCTTTTTGCGGACCAAGACCACAACACTCCCAATAACAGCCAGCAGCAGAACTACCCCAATGAGCCCTCCGATAACACCGCTTGTAGTGGGACCCATCACTGGCAGTCGAGTACCTGCAGAGAGAGACAGAGAGAGATGAGAGAAAAAGTGAGATAGGAAGGAAGACAAAGAATAGAAGGGAGGTTTAAGGGGATAAGTACAAAGAGAGAGAGAGAGATAACATTAACAACAGAGTAGTGATAGCATTCACATGCTGGAGTAGTCCCACATGCACAGGAATAACTCTACAGTGCATTTCAATACATATCGTTTCATTTGTGGTGAAAGGTTCTGAAAGCGGAATTCAAAATGTAATCCCCAAGTAATGAAGTAGGCTAATTACAGTCAATGGTGTGTGTGTGAGACAAGAGGTGCAAATAAACTGTCTGTGGATGCGAGAGTTATAGAGGTGTGTACGTGTGTGAGACAGCAAGCCGAGATGCAGAGAAAGTGTGTGTCTGCCTTTCCAGAAGAAAGGTCTACATTAGTGTAGACTACAGTCACATGGGGAGGCAGACAATCCGACGTAGTGACTGTAGTACCTTCCTCTAATGAACCATGACCACTAGTACCAATACTAACAATAGGATTATACACAAGACAGGAGTACACAAACACACAGTGTGACCCATCTCATTATTCTCCCCATCATTGCACAGGGGATTATGCTAATGATGGAGTGTTAAATGGCAATGAGGAGCTCAGCTAATTGGAGGAGAGTTACACAGGGAAAGTAATTGGTTGTCCCCTGATTGAATGTTGTTAGGCTTATAATTATGGCTGTGGTACTGATGACCTTATAGCAACGCTCTGTAACGTAAACAATGGAGCATCCAATGACCTTTTCGCATGTAAAAAGCAGTTGTTTTAAATTAGACCACAACATGTAAATAAAATACAAACGCTTTGGTTTCCCACTAAAACTAACTAAAACAGTCAATAATAAATGACAATTTCTAAAATGATCTCCAGAGTAGTTTACCCTGACATTTATAAAGTCATTATTGTTCAGAACATGGCATGTTTAATGTGTCTAGTTTAATAGGTCTTATGAGACAGAAAGATTTACAACATGGCAGTAGTCCAGTTATAGGACTTATAAGGGAGTGTTACTAGGTGATTAGGGTGTAATACAGCCTGTTGTCCACATGGCGGTGCTGTGTCTCCATAACACCGGCTCTGAAGTACTAATAATATTCACTACCTCTGTTCCATCCTCCATTTGCTCTTCATCACTCCCCTGGTCGTCAACTTTGTATCTGGCTATATCCATGCTCCATTTTTGTCTATAGTGCTTTCTTGCTCCATCTTAACCATCCCTATCTTTTTTTTTATCCTCACTTGTCCTCCAATCCCCCCCTTCCCTGATACATGGGCGAATATTGTACTATAAATTGTGCCTTCCTGTATTATACTGATGCTAAAATGTTTATTCTATTCTACTGAGCCATTTACTTTATGTTCCTATTCTTATATTTTATTTCTTATTGTTGTTGCATTGTCAAAAAGGAACCTGCAACTAACAATTTAGTTGGACGGTGTACAGCATACCATGTGTTACCTGTACATACGACTAATAAAACCTGAAACTTTTCCTCCCTCTCTCCATAAAACTCTATAGTCCAAAGTGATTTCCTCCCCTCACCTCCTTTCCTTTTCACTGATAGGGAATAAACTGGGCCGGTGACAGCTTTATCTGGTAAGCATAATTTATTAGGGTACTTTCTTTTCAGATAAGTTCAGATAAAGGAGAGGATGCCACTTTAGAGTATTGAGATGCAGCCGCTGTCTGAGTGACTCCAGCAGTGGTGAATAGAGATCATGCCCTCTGTATCTGTGGTGGATGCCAGCCATGTCTCATTCTAATGAAATCTCCCAGACAGCCCGAGCATGCCCGCTGTCTCTCTTAGCTGGCGCCGTGCTCCCCTGCCCTCCGACAAGGACGGGCTGGGCTCCGTGAATGTGCGCGCGCACACACACACACACAAAGCAGAGTCCAGATGGCAGGGCCAACTTGTATACTATCCAATATCCCAGTCACTCACACCAACATTTATACACACACAATTCTCTGTGGTGTGCTGCACACCCATACCCACTCACTCACTCACTCACTCACTCAAACCCCTCCCACTCACTCACACCCCCATACCCTTCATCCCACTCACTCACACCCCCATACCCTTCCTCCCACCCCCATACCCTCCCTCACACCCCCATCCACAGATTGAGACAGGGTTTAGCCAGTCGGTGTATTCTCAAGGATTCTACCTGTATTCTCAATGTGAGGTATGGTCTAAAATACTGCTAGAGTTTTAAAATATTCTTAAAAATAATGCCAAAGTTCTACAACACTAGAGCACTGCTGCATAAGATAGCTGGTGCATAATTAAGCGGCCTCCAGGTGATTGCTGGCTGATTAGGAAAGCGAGTTCGTGCCACTCCGTGCAGCCTGCCTCTCCGTGCTGCCTGCCTCTCTCTGCCTCTCCCTCTCCGTGCTGCCTGCCTCTCTCTCTCTCCGTGCGGCCTGCCCGCCCGCCTGCCTCTCTCCGTGCGGCCTGCCCGCCCGCCTGCCTCTCTCGGTGCGGCCTGCCCGCCCGCCTGCCTCTCTCGGTGCGGCCTGCCCGCCCGCCTGCCTCTCTCGGTGCGGCCTGCCCGCCCGCCTGCCTCTCTTGGTGCGGCCTGCCCGCCCGCCTGCCTCTCTCGGTGCGGCCTGCCCGCCCGCCTGCCTCTCTCTTGCCGTGCGGCCTGCCCGCCCGCCCGCCTGCCTCTCTCGGGGGCCCGCCCGGCCTGCCTGCCGCCTCTCCCGGCCTGCCCGCCCGCCTGCCTCTCTCGGTGCGGCCTGCCGCCGCCTGCCTCTCTCCGCCTGCCCGCCGCCTGCCTCTCGGTGCGGCCTGCCCGCCCGCCTGCCTCTCTCGGTGCGGCCTGCCCGCCCGCCTGCCTCTCTGCGGTGCGGCCTGCCCGCCCGCCTGCCTCTCTCGCCGTGGGGCCTGCCCGCCCGCCTGCCTCTCTCGCCGTGGGGCCTGCCCGCCCGCCTGCCTCTCTCTTGCCGTGGGGCCTGCCCACCCGCCCGCCTGCCTCTCTCGCCGTGGGGCCCGCCCGCCCGCCCGCCTGCCTGCCTCTCTCCGTGCGGCCTGCCCGCCTGCCTCTCTCCGTGATACAGGTCTACCTCTTAACATGCTTCCCCAGCCTACAGGCCCATATGACTCATGTGACCTCGGCTGGCTGGGCTGGCCTAGCTGCACTTATCCCTGCCTCTCCCCTCTCCCATCCTGCTGCCTTCATTTGGGAAACGCTCGTTTATCTCTCCTTAATATGGCAGCTCAAATCTGTAGCGTCTCCAGCTCTGCATCTTTAATCTCCTAATGAGCAGAGATAAACCTGTTTTATTACCCTCTCTGACCTCAAACACACACACACACACACACACACACACACACCTCCGCTCCCGGAGCTACACATTTATTATACCTCAGCTATAAAAGTCATTGACCCAAACAGATTAAAGGGTCATTCATCATTGGCCAAACAATCCAATTGTTGCTGATCATAAAATCCATCTGTATTGTTTTTTGTTGACTTTTTAAGTTTGAGCATCAACAGACACGAGACAAACACGGTTCCATTGACCCCAGATGATGGGGTTACAGATTAGGTCTAGACGGATTGATCAGCACTGATAGAGATGAGGATGAGGATGAAGAGGGAGCTGAAGTAATCCCATTGCTCAGTCAGGGAGAGGAGAAGTCTAGCCCTTAGATCCTAAAGGCTTAACAGTGTTACATTTCCAACAGCCATCCAGCCCAACACACACACCTCGCTCCCTAGCGACCCTGTATCCTGGTAACCAGGCGCCGCATACATAATCATGCGGCGGGGGGGTAGATAAGGGGGGGGGGGGGTAGATAAGGACAAGGGCATACAGTGATAGAAGAGAGGACGAATGGGAGAGACTGGGTGATGGAGAGGAATTCAGATCACTTTGGGAACTGCCTCTTCAAGTCTGCTCGTCTTATATTACTGCTGCTAACAATAAAACACACTACACAATATAACCACCACCACATGGACTACTGTTGGCTGCCTGCCTGGGCCTGGTGCTGTACTGAAGCTCTAGTCTGTCAGACAGGCCCAGTATTCATCTAGGGTGACTCCAGAGCTGGCCCCATGCATTTACACTGTCTGGGATTAAACGGATGTCAGGGACACCAAGCCTGTGTCTGTGTGTAACAGCAGGAAAGACAGTGTGTATGCATACAATTGCGTGTGGGTGTGTGAGTGTTTGACGTTGATCTCCCCCTCTCTCTGCAGGGAGAGTGTGCTCCCTGCCATGGTGCATTAAGGCACCGACAGGCGCCCTGGGAGAAGGCAGGATATCTCTCACTCGCTCATACCCTCTCTCTCTGACAAGGTCGCGGCTCCCCCCTCGCTGTCTCTGCGTCAATATTTACAGTCCACTTTACACTGGCACAGCGGTGGCTGGGTCCAGTCGGCCTGCTGGTTTAGCCAAATGTAGCTGTCCAGTCCGGGTTGAGAAGGACCGAAAGGGGTAGGAATAGGACTAGGCAGGCTGTAGTAGTCCAAAGGCAACACACACCAACCCACAACCACACCAAATAACTGTTCATCCCAGCAAAGATAAAACATACACAGGTTGCAGCTGGCAGGTCCATAACAAGGCATGCACACACACACACACCGGATAACTAGGAGTTGTACTATAAGAACCCAGGTCACCTCAGTTAGCTAGTGTGTCATAATGTGAACTGTCCCTAACCTCCCCCTCCTTCCCTGGGGCCTGGTCTGTCACCCTTTGGTCTGTTTACCTGCCCTGTGACCTTCTGCCTGGGAGAACATCCACTTCATTAACTACTGGAGCACTACTCCGCCATGCACAGAGGGATCCCAGCCCAGAGCGCAGCCTCCTACTGAGAGGGGATTGAGGTGAGACAAATGAACATTTCCACTACGGTTTCCTCTACTAACACATAAAAAGAGATGTTCTGAAATGGAATCTGTGCTGGTCTCAGGTTAGGCTGTGTTAGGTCAAAGCAATAGAGGAGGATGCCTTGCTAGAATTTAATATCACTTATAGCTATATTTGTTCAATGTCAGTAGAGATGGAGGAAAGAGAGATGACTTCAGACTACTGAGATGTATCCTCTCGGCCACAGCAGGCGGCTAATTGGGGGCTGCCTCCAGTAGACTACCTCGAATAAGAGACTGATTAACAGAACGGGGAGCCGTAATGGCCCCGCTCTCCAGTTGCATTCTCTCCCCTTTTCATCCAATGCCCCTCAAGAGAATCTGCACAGCCAGAATGGCACAGGCCCGGCTCTAGCTCTGCATTCGGATTTAAACTCTCATTAAGACAATTCTCCTCTGCCATGGTGAACTATTGGGCATATAAACAATGGAATAGAATAGGCAATGAGGGTAAGAATTTGTATGTCGAAAAAAAAGGACTTATCGTTATGTGGCGAGCTTCAGTGACTAGGTTTAGTTTGTTGTTGATTATGCAGGGTTACAGCGCAAGTAACATACACATTCAAGTATGCACTCGTTATTTGCATGGACATCTAAATGGGCCTGTGGGCATATGGTTGTGGAATCACAATGCAAACCAGAACCACCGTTATATATAGTTCCTCTCACATCTACTGTGTTCCCTGGGAGGTGTTCGAGGTTGTGGGAGCCTTGTGCTGATCATACATGGAAGTCACAGGAGGTTGATGGGACCTTCATTGGGGAGAACAGGCTCGTGGTAATGACTGAAGTGGAATCAGTGGAATGGTATCAAACACATGGGCTCCTGTTGTTTGATGCCATTCCATTTGCTCTGTTCCGGCCATTATTATGAGCCTCCTCAGCACCATTATTATGAGCCTCCTCAGCACCATTATTATGAGCCTCCTCAGCACCATTATTATGAGCCTCCTCAGCACCATTATTATGAGCCTCCTCAGCACCATTATTATGAGCCTCCTCAGCACCATTATTATGAGCCTCCTCAGCACCATTATTATGAGCCTCCTCAGCACCATTATTATGAGCCTCCTCAGCAGCCTCCTGTGATGGAACTCATTACCACATACTATGGTGTTGCTATAGATGTGCTCTTCACAGTGCCTGTCCTTAACACTAACATTACACATAGCACACTACAAATGCATGCACACATTTAGTGTTACAAAAACACAATCATACAGGCTGACACACACACACACACACACTGTCAAGCACACACAATGTATGCATATGGATGCTAATATTCACATTTACACATGCACACCCACCCCCGCGTGTCACAGATGAAGAATATCAAACTGCTGTACATGCATCAAAAGGCCTTACCGACAATATCTTCCAGACAGACAACCCCATGAGCACATAATGATCCTTCCTACAGCATCTAACACACTGCATCAAGTCTGGCTCTCTCAGATAATCATTTTTATGTCACAATTCATCAGAATCTCAATATACAGTTAGCTATATCATGCTCCTCCATCTCTCCCACCTCTCAGTGTGTGTGTGTGTGTGTGTGTGTGTGTGTGTGTGTGTCAGAGATAGACAGTTCAATAGCAACAGTAAAGTATAAAGTGGGTGAGAGGACATAAATACATTGCAGTGGGTGAGGAGCACAGTGTGTGAGGTAATCAATGGGTAGCAGTGAAGGACACTTGGTGCAGTGTGGAACAGCAGGCCAGCCCTGCGTGAAAGACATGACACAAACACTGGCTGCGCGTTACAATGACACTCAACATGACAGTCAACACAGTACAGAAAGACACACATACACTGAGTGTACAAAACATTAGGAACACCCGCTCTTTCCATGACAGACCGACCAGCTGAATCCAGGTGGAATCGGTGGTCACTTATTGAAATCAGCGCAGATGAAGTGGAAGAGACCGGTTATAGAAGGATCTTAAGCCTCGAGACACGTGTCATTCAGAGGGTGAATGAGCAAGACAAAACATTAAAGTGCCTTTGAACGGAGTACGGTAGTGGGTGCCAGGTGCACAGGTTTAAGTGTGTCAAACTGCAACACTGCTGGTTGTTTTTCACATTATAATCATTGTACTGTAGACACTAGTCAGTGTGTGTGAGTGCATGCCAATCAATTTAAGTGTTCACCAGAGCAAACTAAGTCATTGTGTATGTGTGTGTGTGTGTACAGTAACACACTACAACACTACACACACACACGTCATTCAGAGCGGTGTTGATGAGAGTCATATCAGTGTTCCCTGAGGAGACACTACACTAGCCCTTAAAACACCCAGCACAGCACAGGCCTCTACATATTTAATACAGAGCTCAGAGGACAGAAGAGTGGAAGAAGGGAGAAGAGGGAGAGAGGATTGATTTCTTGCCAGCTTTACACCAGTCCAATCCTCCTGAAGTAGTTAGTGTGTGTGTACGCTTCTGCACAAGTGTGTGTCAGACCGCGTTAGACACGGCGAGAGGAGAGGGAACACACACACGGAGAGACAGGAGTGTGTGTGGGGAAGAAAGGTACCTGTGTAACAACACAGAGTCAGAAGGATGGAACAGAGCTGATGTGAGTGTTTTTGATCTGCTGCTATGGGAATGGAGGCTACT
This sequence comes from Oncorhynchus nerka, assembly GCF_034236695.1. Taxonomy (NCBI): domain Eukaryota; kingdom Metazoa; phylum Chordata; class Actinopteri; order Salmoniformes; family Salmonidae; genus Oncorhynchus; species Oncorhynchus nerka. The sequence continues at coordinate 16,158,756 of NC_088398.1, read as the reverse complement.
CATTGTGAAGGATGAGGCAGTTATTACACACCTAGATGGGCAGTGGCTTCCTTTCTACTCCAACTGTCTTCGCCTGGGCCGGTATTCTGTCTGTTCTCAACATCTCACAAAGCTCAACATTCTTTTGGTCTGTGTACCAGGGTTGGGGTAACTTCCATTTCAATTCAATCATTGAAAAGTTTCCATTTACTTTCTATGAGACGTTTGCAGTTCTTGAATTTCAGTTCACTTCCTGGATTGACTGCATTGAAACTGAATTGATCCCAACGCTGCTGTGTACACAGTAGCAGTCACCTGAACAGGAGCAGATCATGGCATTGTTCTCTGTGTAATCTATCAATGGCTTGTTGATGTTCAACACTTCCTGCAGGCAACACACACGCACAGCGGTATCAGATAGATGTGTATCAGATAGATGTGCGTCTACTGGAGGTGACACATACCCATCTTTCTTCTAGACACAGACACACCTGTTAGACTTGTATCAGGTCCCTCTGTCTCTGCTCTACCAGCTCAACTGGAGGTGAACAATACACACTGGTCTCTGAGACACCTGTATCAGGACCATCAGTGTTTCCTCTAGGTGACAGAACTGTCGAGCAGGTGACAGAGCGGTCTAGCAGGTGACAGAGCGGTCTAGCAGGTGACAGAGCGGTCTTGCAGGTGACAGAACGGTCTAGCAGGTGACAGAACAGTCTAGCAGGCGACAGAACAGTCTAGCAGGCGACAGAACAGTCTAGCAAGAACAGTCTAGCAGGCGACAGAACAGTCTAGCAGGCGACAGAACAGTCTAGCAGGCGACAGAACAGTCTAGCAGGCGACAGAACAGTCTAGCAAGAACAGTCTAGCAGGCGACAGAACAGTCTAGCAGGCGACAGAACAGTCTAGCAGGTGACAGAACTGTCTAGCAGGTGACAGAACGGTCTAGCAGGTGACAGAACAGTCTAGCAGGTCACAGAACGGTCTAGCAGGTGACAGAACGGTCTACGGTCTAGCAGGTGACAGAACGGTCTAGCAGGTGACAGAACTGTCTAGCAGGTGACAGAACGGTCTAGCAGGTGACAGAACGGTCTAGCAGGTGACAGAACAGTCTATAGCAGGTGACAGAACTGTCTAGCAGGTGACAGAACAGTCTAGCAGGTGACAGAACAGTCTAGCAGGTGACAGAACGGTCTAGCAGGTGACAGAACAGTCTAGCAGGTGACAGAACGGTATAGCAGGTGACAGAACTGTCTAGCAGGTGACAGAACTGTCTAGCAGGTGACAGAACGGTCTAGCAGGTGACAGAACGGTCTATAGCAGGTGACAGAACTGTCTAGCAGGTGACAGAACAGTCTAGCAGGTGACAGAACAGTCTAGCAGAACAGTCTAGCAGGCGACAGAACAGTCTAGCAGGCGACAGAACAGTCTAGCAGGCGACAGAACAGTCTAGCAGGTGACAGAACGGTCTAGCAGGTGACATAGCAGGTCACAGAACGGTCTAGCAGGTGACAGAACGGTCTACGGTCTAGCAGGTGACAGAACGGTCTAGCAGGTGACAGAACTGTCTAGCAGGTGACAGAACGGTCTAGCAGGTGACAGAACAGTCTATAGCAGGTGACAGAACTGTCTAGCAGGTGACAGAACAGTCTAGCAGGTGACAGAACAGTCTAGCAGGTGACAGAACGGTCTAGCAGGTGACAGAACAGTCTAGCAGGTGACAGAACGGTATAGCAGGTGACAGAACTGTCTAGCAGGTGACAGAACTGTCTAGCAGGTGACAGAACGGTCTAGCAGGTGACAGAACGGTCTATAGCAGGTGACAGAACTGTCTAGCAGGTGACAGAACAGTCTAGCAGGTGACAGAACAGTCTAGCAGAACAGTCTAGCAGGCGACAGAACAGTCTAGCAGGCGACAGAACAGTCTAGCAAGAACAGTCTAGCAGGCGACAGAACAGTCTAGCAGGCGACAGAACAGTCTAGCAGGCGACAGAACAGTCTAGCAGGTGACAGAACGGTCTAGCAGGTGACATAGCAGGTGACAGAACTGTCTAGCAGGTGACAGAACAGTCTAGCAGGTGACAGAACAGTCTAGCAGGTGACAGAACAGAACAGTCTAGCAGGCGACAGAACAGTCTAGCAGGCGACAGAACAGTCTAGCAAGAACAGTCTAGCAGGCGACAGAACAGTCTAGCAGGCGACAGAACAGTCTAGCAGGTGACAGAACGGTCTAGCAGGTGACAGAACGGTCTAGCAGGTGACAGTCTAGCAGGTGACAGAACGGTCTAGCAGGTGACAGAACAGTCTAGCAGGTGACAGAACAGTCTAGCAGGTGACAGAACGGTCTGGCAGGTGACAGAACGGTCTAGCAGGTGACAGAACGGTCTAGCAGGTCACAGAACGGTCTAGCAGGTGACAGAACGGTCTACGGTCTAGCAGGTGACAGAACGGTCTAGCAGGTGACAGAACGGTCAGGTGACAGAAGCAGGTGACAGAACAGTCTAGCAGGTGATAGCAGGTGACAGAACTGTCTAGCAGGTGACAGAACAGTCTAGCAGGTGACAGAACGGTCTAGCAGGTGACAGAACGGTCTAGCAGGTGACAGAACGGTCTAGCAGGTGACAGAACGGTATAGCAGGTGACAGAACTGTCTAGCAGGTGACAGAACTGTCTAGCAGGTGACAGAACGGTCTAGCAGGTGACAGAACAGTCTAGCAGGTCACAGAACGGTCTAGCAGGTCACAGAACGGTCTAAGGTCTAGCAGGTGACAGAACGGTCTACGGTCTAGCAGGTGACAGAACGGTCTAGCAGGTGCAGGTGACAGAACTGTCTAGCAGGTGACAGAACTGTCTAGCAGGTGACAGAACAGTCTAGCAGGTGACAGAACAGTCTAGCAGAACAGTCTAGCAGGCGACAGAACAGTCTAGCAGGCGACAGAACAGTCTAGCAAGAACAGTCTAGCAGGCGACAGAGCAGGCGACAGAACAGTCTAGCAGGCGACAGAACAGTCTAGCAGGTGACAGAACAGTCTAGCAGGTGACAGAACGGTCTAGCAGGTGACATAGCAGGTGACAGAACGGTCTAGCAGGTGACAGAACAGTCTAGCAGGTGACAGAACAGTCTAGCAGGTGACAGCAGGTGACAGAACGGTCTAGCAGGTGACAGGTGAGCAGAACAGTCTAGCAGGTGACAGAACGGTCTAGCAGGTGACAGAACGGTCTAGCAGGTGACAGAACGGTCTAGCAGGTGACAGAACGGTCTAGCAGGTGACAGAACGGTCTAGCAGGTGACAGAACGGTCTAGCAGGTGACAGAACAGTCTATAGCAGGTGACAGAACTGTCTAGCAGGTGACAGAACAGTCTAGCAGGTGACAGAACAGTCTAGCAGGTGACAGAACGGTCTAGCAGGTGACAGAACGGTCTAGCAGGTGACAGAACGGTATAGCAGGTGACAGAACTGTCTAGCAGGTGACAGAACTGTCTAGCAGGTGACAGAACTGTCTAGCAGGTGACAGAACGGTCTAGCAGGTGACAGAACGGTCTATAGCAGGTGACAGAACTGTCTAGCAGGTGACAGAACAGTCTAGCAGGTGACAGAACAGTCTAGCAGGTGACAGAACAGTCTAGCAGGTGACAGAACTGTCTAGCAGGTGACAGAACTGTCTAGCAGGTGACAGAACTGTCTAGCAGGTGACAGAACGGTCTAGCAGGTAGCAGGTGACAGAACTGTCTAGCAGGTGACAGAACTGTCTAGCAGGTGACAGAACAGTCTAGCAGGTGACAGAACGGTCTAGCATGTGACAGAACAGTCTAGCAGGTGACAGAACGGTCTAGCAGGTGACAGAACGGTCTAGCAGGTGACAGAACGGTGTAGCAGGTGACAGAACTGTCTAGCAGGTGACAGAACTGTCTAGCAGGTGACAGAACTGTCTAGCAGGTAGCAGCAGCCAGGTAGCCAGAGTGACAGGAACCCGACTGTCTGACTCACTAGCCAAGATAAAAGCTCAACCACTTCCTCTGAAACACACCAGTCAGTAGACCATTAAGCAATATTAGGCTGGTTGACTGAGCATACATGCCATAGACAACAGTGTCCACTGTCACCAACCCGTTTGACAGAAAGATGCTCTCCCTTCACCCTCTGCTATATGACACCAAGGAATGTTCACCTGCCCCAAAGCCAATCATCTCATTATCTTCACTCACTCCAACTCATTCTTTCTCTTTAACGCACCAAACCTCTAGCTCCTTTCAAAAATGACTCATCATACCAGACTTCACACAGGTCCAATGCCTGAAGGAAAAGTGTGTTACTGAAAACAGATGAAAAATATGACTGAAATAAAAAAATCCAAAATGTCTGGCTGATTAAAAATCTGAATTAAACAAAACACTGGGGGGGGGGGGGGGGGGGGAGTCTTTCAGAATGAAAGAGAACAAAGGTTATACGAGTCTAATTATTAATCTATCGGACTACAGATCTACAGTCGTCTATCCATTGTATAGTGGAAGAACATCTCTAGTGACCAGTAACTTGGGTAAATGCATTCTGTGTGTGCGTGACATGTCTTGGCTGTGACATGCTCTCCCCACCGCCTGTAGAAGCGTGTGTGTGTGTGTGTGTGTGTACACTCGTGTGTAACATGCCTCTGCTGTATGGATCATGAATATTATTCATAAGGCTGAATGTCAACACTGATGAATCATTTTGCTGTAAAATGTCACCAAACACCAGTGTGTGTGTGTGTGTGTGTGTGTGTGTCTCACAGCTCCACCGCTGGACGTGGTGGCAGGCTAGCTATGACCCTGGTTGTCATCACTGTACAAAAACATTACTACCACGAATAGAGACAGGAGGGTTGGAGTGAGGAGGGAGAGAAGAGAGGAGGGTGGATAGGGAGAGGAGGGGGGAGTCAGTGAAGGAGACAGAGGCAATAGGGGACAGGGTGGACAGGACAGCCAGAGCTATAGGGGACAGGCATGGAGACTTAGCCTCAGAGACAGGCTATAGGCCTGGTTACTGTACAGCACCTCAAGTTGCAGAGAGCCCAGTGAAACTAGTCTCTGGATATTAGATGATGTCATTAGAGATTTCAACACAGTAGTGTCAACCCACACACACAACTCCCTGACAAAGACACACAACTCCCTGACAAAGACACACAACCCCCTGACAAAGACACACAACTCCCTGACAAAGACACACAACCCCTGACACAAGACAAAGACACAACCCCCTGACAAAGACTGACACAACAACCCCTGACAAAGACACACAACTCCCTGACAAAGACACACAACCCCCTGACAAAGACACACAACCCCCTGACAAAGACACACAACCCCCTGACAAAGACACACAACCCCCTGACAAAGACACACAACTCCCTGACAAAGACACACAACTCCCTGACAAAGACACACAACTCCCTGACAAAGACACACAACCCCCTGACAAAGACACACAACCCCTGACAAAGACACACAACTCCCAAAGACAAAGACACACAACTCCCTGACAAAGACACACAACAAAGACACACAACCCTGACAAAGACACACAACTCCCTGACAAAGACACACAACTCCACCCCCTGACAAAGACACACAACTCCATGACAAAGACACACAACCCCTGACAAAGACACACAACACCCCTGACAAAGACACACAACCCCCTGACAAAGACACACAACCCCTGACAAAGACACACAACCCCTGACAAAGACACACAACCCCTGACAAAGACACACAACTCCAATGACACAAGACACACAACCCCCTGACAAAGACACACAACTCCCTGACAAAGACACACAACTCCCTGACAAACCCCTGACAAAGACACACAACTCCCTGACAAAGACACACAACCCCCTGACAAAGACACACAACCCCCTGACAAAGACACACAACTCCCTGACAAAGACACACAACTCCCTGACAAAGACACACAACTCCCTGACAAAGACACACAACCCCCTGACAAAGACACACAACCCCCTGACAAAGACACACAACTCCCTGACAAAGACACACAACCCCCTGACAAAGACACACAACTCCCTGACAAAGACACACAACTCCCTGACAAAGACACACAACTCCCTGACAAAAGCTCCAGCAGCAGTTACATAAAGGAGATTTTCTTGTTGCATTTTATAAGCCCTCCTCCATCCCACCATGCCTGTGACCTTTAAGGTTGAGAGAGCGTAATGAGGAGTGGGGCTATACACTACAGACAGGCTCAGGGCCCATGGATGAAGGACAAGGAAGGAGGGAAGGAATGAAGGAGGGAGGGAGAGAAGGAAGGATGGGCAGTGTCATCTCTGCTCCCTCTGGCTCTTCCAGCTGTTGTTCTCTTTCTTTTCCCCTCCATCACTTTTCATCTGCACTCATCTTTCACCCCGAACCACTTGTTCCCCTACTCCCTCCCTCCCTTCGCGCTCTTTTCCACTCTCTCCTCCACACAAATGACTCAGTGGAACCGGTCAACTGTTACAAAATTCCCCCTGCAGCTTAACCTGCCTAATACAAAGCCTGGCTCATCAAGTCAAATAGACTGCCTACACACAATGGGAGCAGACACACACAAAAAACAAAAAAGAATTGAATACAGCAGCAGCCACGCACACACACACACACACACACACACACACACACACACACACACACATAGTACTGAACGCAGCAGACACTCACCCCCCCACACACACACACACAGTACTGAACGCAGCAGCCACTCACACACACACCCCACACAGTACTGAACACAGCAGACACAGACAACCTGGCCACAGACAACCTGACCACAGACAAGCTGACCAGTCAACCTGGCCACAGTCAACCTGGCCACAGACGTGATAGGCTACCCACGCAGAGAAAACCTCAGACACTAGACTGACCATGTAGCACAGAAACAGATCTAGAAATGGAACAGCTCCATACATCACATGGCCTGTGTCCCAAATTCACAACCTATTTGTTATGTAGTGCACTACTTTAGACCAGAAATGGTCTCTGGTCAAAAGTAGTGCACTACATAGGGAATAGAGGGCCATTTTTGCTGCATCCCTGGTGTGGGCCTATGGAGGATAAAGGACAGGAGAAAAGCTCATAGACAGGCCCTGTAATACAGAGATAAATTGTAGAATAGAGGCATGGGGCTACAGATGATAGAAGACTAGAGACTCCCAGACCAGACACACACTAAAGTACAGCTAAACCAATATAGTGCTGCTACGCCCAAGGAGCCATAGGTGGTAAAAGATGAGAGCTCTAATATTGCTCTGTGTGTGTGTGTGTGTGTGTGTATGTGTGTGACTAAGGCCCCGGCTGCTCATTGCTCTCGTATGTCACACACACTGCTCTCGTGTCAGACACTCCTCTGCACATGGACATGAATCAGGCCTCTCCATGGAGCAGACCCACAGCACCATATTTGTGCCCCTGTCACTGTGGCCCTGTCACTGTGGCCCTGTCACTGTGGCCCTGCAGTGTGTTAAGAGCAGGGCTCAGCAGCGAGGCTAAGACTCAGAAGACAGGTAGATACACCACACAGTTCAATACCTTTAGCTCCCCTCTGTTCTGCCCTCTAGACAACGTCTGGCTTGCAACAGAGAAGCTCAATAAGTGGAAAGGAACTCCTTTCCTCACATAATATATTCTGATCTGATTGGCTGCAGGTAACACTGGGGGGTTGTCAGTCTCCTGTGGTAACCAGATCAGAGAAACAGGGACAGATATAAGGGGAGAAAGAGAGACTGTATCTCTGAGCAGTGAGGTGGGTTGTCAGATTCTCACCATCCATCTCCCTTCTTTATTATGAGAGAGTGACAGAGAGAGAAAAACCGAGAGAGCGAGAGAGAGAGAGAGAAAGGTTAAAAAAGGAGGGACAATGGAAGAGGTGAAAGAGTAAGCAGCAGAGAGAGAGAGAGTGATGGAGAAGATGGATGTCTGATAGAGAAGAAAAAGAGGTGTTTAGATGGAGAGACAAAGGTGAATGGGATGTGATAATACAGAGTGTGTGTAGAAGTGTCAAGAGAAGTTGCCTCACACACAGGCATAGCTGTGTGAAGTTGTCACAGTACTTCCCACAACCTGACTCTACTTAATGTCAGATAAAGAGAACAGAAATAGACTTCACTCCTACAGAGAGACGAGACCACACAATCACTGAATAAAATCACTCTGGACTACCTCAGAGAGAAGACGCACACAATCTCTATCCCGTGTGAGAGAGCTGCATGTACATCGTCACAAAGACACACTGTGACCAGTTGATTCACTCTAGACCTGACAAGAGTTGAATAAAAATATCATATTATCCTGACCAACCTAGAGCCAGAGAATTTCTGTTTCTGCTCTTCTCTTGATTGGTGTGTGTGTGTGTGTGTGGTGAGAGCACGATTGAGAGCGTGTTGAGACGGTGAGTGCCCGAGCCAAACACACACACATATCTATTCTTAGGATCGGAGCAGGGGTAACCATTCTCATATCGATAAAGATCAGACTGACAGACAGTAGGTTAGTGCTGCCAGCTAACTAGGACCCTGAAAAATGTATTATTATTCTGTGTGCTTAAGGGCGAGGTTTAGTTCCAGGTACATCCCAGCATGGGAACTTGATGTGCACACGCACACACACGCACCTCTCATCTGCGGCTACAGTCTGTTTTTGCAGGTGGTGGTTGAGGTCACTGCACCACTGAGTGGGATATATAGAGACACACACACACACACACACACACACACACACAGAATCTAAACTAACACAGTTGCACTAACCCCATGCCCCCTGTCTTCTAATCCTACTCCCCCCCATTCCTCTCCTCAGCCCAAATCAACCCACTCCTAAACCTACACTATACTGAAACCCATCCCTCTACAACAACCACCACTTCTCCTCCCAAACATCCTCTATCACCCCCCCTACACTATACTGAAACCCATCACCCTACAACAACCCCCCACTTCTCCTCCACAGTCCTCCTCCCAAACACACTCTGTCATGTGGAAGATGCATTCAACTGGATCTACCCCCCTCTACCTAATCAAATCAAATCAAATTTTATTTGTCACATACACATGGTTAGCAGATGTTAATGCGAGTTTAGCGAAATGCTTGTGCTTCTAGTTCCGACAATGCAGTGATAACCAACAAGTAATCTAACTAACAATTCTAAAACTACTGTCTTATACACAGTGTAAGGGGATAAAGAATATGTACATAAGGATATATGAGTGAGTGATGGTACAGAGCAGCATACAGTAGATGGTATCGAGTACAGTATATACATATGAGATGAGTATGTAGACAAAGTAAACAAAGTGGCATAGTTAAAGTGGCTAGTGATACATGTATTACATAAGGATGCAGTCGATGATGTAGAGTACAGTATATACGTATGCATATGAGATGAATAATGTAGGGTAAGTAACATTATATAAGGTAGCATTGTTTAAAGTGGCTAGTGATATATTTACATCATTTCCCATCAATTCCCATTATTAAAGTGGCTGGAGTTGGGTCAGTGTCAATGACAGTGTGTTGGCAGCAGCCACTCAATGGTGGCTGTTTAACAGTCTGATAGCCTTGAGATAGAAGCTGTTTTTCAGTCTCTCAGTCCCAGCTTTGATGCACCTGTACTGACCTCGCCTTCTGGATGATAGCGGGGTGAACAGGCAGTGGTTCGGTGGTTGATGTCCTTGATGATCTTTATGGCCTTCCTGTAACATCGGGTGGTGTAGGTGTCCTGGAGGGCAGGTAGTTTGCCCCCGGTGATGCGTTGTGCAGACCTCACTACCCTCTGGAGAGCCTTACGGTTGAGGGCGGAGCAGTTGCCGTACCAGGCGGTGATACAGCCCGCCAGGATGCTCTCGATTGTGCATCTGTAGAAGTTTGTGAGTGCTTTTGGTGACAAGCCGAATTTCTTCAGCCTCCTGTGGTTGAAGAGGCGCTGCTGCGCCTTCTTCACGACGCTGTCAGTGTGAGTGGACCAATTCAGTTTGTCTGTGATGTGTATGCCGAGGAACTTAAAACTTGCTACCCTCTCCACTACTGTTCCATCGATGTGGATAGGGGGGTGTTCCCTCTGCTGTTTCCTGAAGTCCACAATCATCTCCTTAGTTTTGTTGACGTTGAGTGTGAGGTTATTTTCCTGACACCACACTCCGAGGGCCCTCACCTCCTCCCTGTAGGCCGTCTCGTCGTTGTTGGTAATCAAGCCTACCACTGTTGTGTCGTCCGCAAACTTGATGATTGAGTTGGAGGCGTGCGTGGCCACGCAGTCGTGGGTGAACAGGGAGTACAGGAGAGGGCTCAGAACGCACCCTTGTGGGGCCCCCGTGTTGAGGATCAGCGGGGAGGAGATGTTGTTGCCTACCCTCACCACCTGGGGGCGGCCCGTCAGGAAGTCCAGTACCCAGTTGCACAGGGCTGGGTCGAGACCCAGGGTCTCGAGCTTGATGACGAGCTTGGAGGGTACTATGGTGTTTAATGCCGAGCTGTAGTCGATGAACAGCATTCTCACATAGGTATTCCTCTTGTCACGGTGGGTTAGGGCAGTGTGCAGTGTGGTTGAGATTGCATCGTCTGTGGACCTATTTGGGCGGTAAGCAAATTGGAGTGGGTCTAGGGTGTCAGGTAGGGTGGAGGTGATATGGTCCTTGACTAGTCTCTCAAAGCACTTCATGATGACGGAAGTGAGTGCTACGGGGCGGTAGTCGTTTAGCTCAGTTACCTTAGCTTTCTTGGGAACAGGAACAATGGTGGCCCTCTTGAAGCATGTGGGAACAGCAGACTGGTATAGGGATTGATTGAATATGTCCGTAAACACACCGGCCAGCTGGTCTGCGCATGCTCTGAGGGCGCGGCTGGGGATGCCGTCTGGGCCTGCAGCCTTGCGAGGGTTAACACGTTTAAATGTCTTACTCACCTCGGCTGCAGTGAAGGAGAGACCGCATGTTTTCGTTGCAGGCCGTGTCAGTGGCACTGTATTGTCCTCAAAGCGGGCAAAAAGTTATTTAGTCTGCCTGGGAGCAAGACATCCTGGTCCGTGACTGGGCTGGGTTTCTTCTTGTAGTCCGTGATTGACTGTAGACCCTGCCACATGCCTCTTGTGTCTGAGCCGTTGAATTGAGATTCTACTTTGTCTCTGTACTGACGCTTAGCTTGTTTAATAGCCTTGCGGAGGGAATAGCTGCACTGTTTGTATTCGGTCATGTTGCCAGACACCTTGCCCTGATTAAAAGCAGTGGTTCGCGCTTTCAGTTTCACGCGAATGCTGCCATCAATCCACGGTTTCTGGTTAGGGAATGTTTTTATCGTTGCTATGGGAACGACATCTTCAACGCACGTTCTAATGAACTCGCACACCGAATCAGCGTATTCGTCAATATTTTTATCTGACGCAATACGAAACATGTCCCAGTCCACGTGATGGAAGCAGTCTTGGAGTGTGGAGTCAGCTTGGTCTGACCAGCGTTGGACAGACCTCAGCTTAGGAGCCTCTTGTTTAAGTTTCTGCCTGTAGGCAGGGATCAACAAAATGGAGTCGTGGTCAGCTTTTCCGAAAGGGGGGCGGGGCAGGGCCTTATATGCGTCGCGGAAGTTAGAGTAACAATGATCCAGGGTTTTAGCACCCCTGGTTGCGCAATCGATATGCTGATAAAATTTAGGGAGTCTTGTTTTCAGATTAGCTTTGTTAAAATCCCCAGCTACAATGAATGCAGCCTCCGGATAAATGGTTTCCAGTTTGCAAAGAGTTAAATAAAGTTCGTTCAGAGCCATCGATGTGTCTGCTTGGGGGGGATATATACGGCTGTGATTATAATCGAAGAGAATTCTCTTGGAAGATAATGCGGTCTACATTTGATTGTGAGGAATTCTAAATCAGGTGAACTGAAGGATTTGAGTTCCTGTATGTTTCCTTCATCACACCATGTCTCGTTAGTCATGAGGCATACGCACCCGCCGCTCTTCTTACCAGAAAGATGTTTGTTTCTGTCGGCGCGATGCGTGGAGAAACCCGTTGGCTGCACCGCATCGGATAGCGTCTTCCCAGTAAGCCATGTTTCCGTGAAGCAGAGAACATTGCAGTCTCTGATGTCCCTCTGGAATGCTACCCTTGCTCGGATTTCATCAACCTTGTTGTCAAGAGACTGGACATTGGCAAGAAGAATGCTGGGGAGTGGTGCGCGATGTGCCCTTGTCCGGAGTCTGACCAGAAGACCGCTACGTTTCCCTCTTTTTCGGAGTCGTTTTCTTGGGTCGCTGCATGCGATCCATTCCGTTGTCCTGTTTGTAAGGCAGAACACAGGATCCGCGTCGCGGAAAACATATTCTTGGTCGTACTGATGGTGAGTTGACGCTGATCTTATATTCAGTAGTTCTTCTCGACTGTATGTAATGAAACCTAAGATGACCTGGGGTACTAATGTAAGAAATAACACGTAAAAAAACAAAAAACTGCATAGTTTCCTAGGAACGCGAAGCGAGGCGGCCATCTCTGTCGGCGCCGGAAGACCCCCATCTCAACCCTGTCAGATACCCCCCTCCCCACCCCTGCTGCTCTGGTGGCAGTGGGCCAACCATGCACCACCCCTGGGAGCCCTGCTACCCACAATCCCCTGCTCCCTGTCTGCTGTCAGCTCCAGCCCGGTCAGCATCAGGACAGGAAGAGTAAACTCCTTGGGACGCTAGGGGATACAGGGGCATCCACCCCACACAGGAGACCAGGGGTTGTGTGTGTGTGTGTGTGTGTACAAAATGTAGCTTAATAAAACCCTGAGAAGTCAACATTATGACTTACTGATAAAGGGGAACAATTCAATTTCCTGTGTCTGTTATACTAAAGAGTTGTCTCAGTAATCTCAAGAGTTCCAGTGTGTTCTGCTTTAGTGTACGTGACATTGACACAGCAACAGAGTAATAGTGTGGAATGCAGACAGTCAGGTACCCAGGCTAGACCAGGAGAAGCCATGCAAACAGTCAGGTACCCAGGCTAGGCCAGGAGAAGCCATGCAGACAGTCAGGTACCCAGGCTAGGCCAGGAGAAGCCATGCAAACAGTCAGGTACCCAGGCTAGACCAGGAGAAGCCATGCAAACAGTCAGGTACCCAGGCTAGGCCAGGAGAAGCCATGCAAACAGTCAGGTACCCAGGCTAGGCCAGGAGAAGCCATGCAAACAGTCAGGTACCCAGGCTAGACCAGGAGAAGCCATGCAAACAGTCAGGTACCCAGGCTAGACCAGGAGAAGCCATGCAGACAGTCAGGTACCCAGGCTAGACCAGGAGAAGCCATGCAGACAGTCAGGTACCCAGGCTAGACCAGGAGAAGCCATGCAGACAGTCAGGTACCCAGGCTAGACCAGGAGAAGCCATGCAAACAGTCAGGTACCCAGGCTAGACCAGGAGAAGCCATGCAAACAGTCAGGTACCCAGGCTAGACCAGGAGAAGCCATGCAAACAGTCAGGTACCCAGGCTAGACCAGGAGAAGCCATGCAAACAGTCAGGTACCCAGGCTAGACCAGGAGAAGCCATGCAAACAGTCAGGTACCCAGGCTAGACCAGGAGAAGCCATGCAAACAGTCAGGTACCCAGGCTAGACCAGGAGAAGCCATGCAAACAGTCAGGTACCCAGGCTAGACCAGGAGAAGCCATGCAAACAGTCAGGTACCCAGGCTAGGCCAGGAGAAGCCATGCAAACAGCAGAGAGAAGAAGATCAAATACAGCACATGGAAAAAGTGCTCTGTAAGATGTCCAATATTGTCATTGGTGTGCAGCACCCGGCTCATATATAGTATTTGGTTTTAAAAAATTACAACAGTACAAAAAATGAATACACCGTAAATCTGTGGCTCTGGATTGGAGAAAGTCAAACAGAATCTACAAAAAGCATGTGATGAGGCCAAAAGGAGTTTCCTTTCACATTAAAAAAGGTCAGAACCAGGCTGGCTACTCATATAGGTCATTGAAGAGATGCCCTCATGGGTCAGCCCATCAATACATCGTACTGTGATTCACTCATCAGGCCAGCTATCACACTCTGGAATCGTTGAGTCAGGCCTGGAGCCTAAGGGTGAGAGGTTAAACGGAGACAGGTGGCAGTAGGCTAGCTTCTATCCATCTGCAGACTAGAACAGGTTAAAGTGTGTGTTAAGGCTGTGTGTTCATCTATATACTACTGTATGGACTGGACAGTAGCTCAGACAATTAGAAGCTATGGACAGTATAAACTTTGAATGCTGCAGGGTAAAACAGGCTTACACGCAGATATGAATACATACGTGTCTACCAACTCTGATGTCCACACACACAGGTCTCCTCACACACACACACACACACACAGCACCCCCCTCAGGCCATCATACCAGACACAGAAACAAACTGTTCCACTTTGCTGGTGTCTAAACACACAAACCTGCCGTTACAGTACATTCCGCCGTGCACAAACACAGAAACACACGCCATTATCTCTAACCGAGTCCGACAGACACAAAAACCACGTCTGTCTCATCCTCCCGTCACAGGGAGCCAGAACAGGACCACCAAGACAGTGCCCTGGGCATCACTACAATACTACCACAGGGGATTGACACTGGACTGGAACAGCACTACGTTAGAACAGTGTCAGTTTGGATTCAAATCTAGATGTGGTTTTTGGTTGAACAGACAGGTTTTGGTTTAAGGGGTCACTAGTCTTCAACTATTCAATATGTCTGTTGAGCGCAACACAGTGTGGGTGTATCCCTGTCAGGTGTTTCAAGTGATGCCACCATTTCTGTTCTGTTGTGAAAGGAAGTCTTCAGCATTCAGACAGGAGCCCAGAGAAGAGAGTGAGAGAGAGTGAGTCGCCTTCTCATTTTTCCAGCCTCAAACTCAAAGCAATTAGTGGAGCCAGATGGCTGTCTGGACTCTGAATAAATAGTTTGAGCATCGATGGAAAACCTCCATAGACGACACACACACAGACCTGAGGCAATGAGGTAAGACACGGAAGATACGGACCTAAAGAACCAAATTGGTTCTAGCTGAGACTACAGGGCAGAAAAACATTCAAACCTTCACACAATGAATCCATTTCCACTTCTCTGCACTGTATTACCGTGGGGAGTGAAGGTCACACTGTATTACCGTGGGGAGTGAAGGTCACACAGTTCTACAGTGATAAAATGATGGGCGCATGCAAGCACACGTCTCCTCCTCCCACTTTCTTTACCAAACCAGTCTGGTGGAGTCAGAGGTTTCAAAGAATGCAGCCCTTGAGAGCTGGTCTAATTACTTAGTTTCAGCCAGCATGCACATTCCCCAACTGATAACAAACCCTCCCCCTGCCTCCAGAGTAACACTAAAGCAACACCACATTCCTAAGCCATTACACACAGTATCGGTATGTTTCCTTGACTCTCCCACTCTTGTCCAAAGTACCCGTTACCACAGCAGCAGGGTCACTTCAGCCAACCAGATGACATATGCAAATCAAACAAACAAAAGGGGGGAGGGGCTTGGGTGTGAGTGAAACGTGAGCTAACACAATTCACCTACAATGGCCTCTCTCCCCCTCTAACCTTCATGTTGATTCCCATAGCCTAGATACTGTATGTTATCAGCACTCTTGACAATGAACAGTTTTATCACAACCAAAACGAGACAAACAGCAAGACTCAGCACCCTCCATGGTGTGCTAACAAGTGACCCTAGCCAACAGAGGACATTGCTAATAAATATACCCACATACCTACATTAAATTACTATTTATATTCTTTCTATTTCATTCTATGCACATAATACACAGCAACAAGGTCATCATTTCAAAAATCAAGAAAACTTTAATTGCAACCAAATACAACAAAAAAAAATAAAAAAATAGAAAGACATGACAAATAGTGACACATTCTAAAATGTTCCTTTAAAAAATAAAATAAACAAGTTCAGAGAATGGTGAATAAAAAGCACATTTTGTGGTAAGATTGTTGAGTGTGCACCGTGCACCATTTTGTGCAGTAAAAGCACATTAAGCCTGTTTTGGCGTAGTAGTCACAGCAAAGCAGTGGAGAAATAAAGCACTCCAAAAGCATTAATTATAAAGCACTGCAAAAAGAGAGAAAAAGATAAGGACTAAGCATTGATACAGAACAGAATAAATCCTTCATGCTTGCCGCTGAGAAATAGAACACGTGACACCATAAATTAGTCATTCTTTCCGCTAGACACTGTATTTATATATTTATACTATGTACACGTCAGGGGGGAGCGATCGAGACGACAAGGAAGCTAAGGCTTGGATTAGTCATCAGTGTTTAGAGCCAGAGGACAATGATGTGGATTATCAACAACTACTAACAACCTACCACTGTGTTAGCTCCAGGTCAGGAACATTACGTCAACTCTCTAAAAGCATTTTTATTTTAAAACCTTTGTGCCAACCAGTACAAGTGGAGGTCAAGAGTAGATTCCCAGAAAACATTTACTTCAAAAAACAACTAAATGTTGTTAAAGACTGAAGACATAGTTGGATAGTGATTTTCTAGAAGCATTTTATTTCGGGACCAGTCTGTGGAGGTCAAGTTTGGCCAATTGGGTATTTTATTTTGGGAAAGCGGTAAAACGCAGCACTCACAGAGAGAGAGAGCAACAGTACAGATGTTTCTCATAAAGTGTTCTTAGCACACATTCTCCTTCAAATCCCTGACATTGGGCAAGAGGTGTGTGTGTGTGTGGCTCTCTCCCAGTCTCTGGGGAACAGAAGGGTCTGTGAATATACTGACAGAGTTCTGACCACGAGCTTAGTTGGGACCACTGAGTGTTTGTGTGCGTTCGGGAAGTGTCTCTCCTACTAGTTCCCTCTTTCTGTGTGTGCGTGTGTGTGTGAGCGTGAGAGAGATCAGGCTGCAGGGGACAGTGTACAGTAATGTCTCCTCTAACTCCCTATGCTAAGAGACAGAGGGGGCAGGAAATGGAGGTTACATTAGGGTTACACACCCTGTGGCAGTGACAGATGTCCCAAAGCCCCTGAGCCACACACACAGCACTGACTCAGAAACTACACACAGCGCTGACTCAGAAACCACACACAGCGCTGACTCAGAAACCACACACAGCGCTGACTCAGAAACCACACACAGCGCTGACTCAGAAACCACACACAGCGCTGACTCAGAAACCACACACAGCGCTGACTCTGTGGGAGCTACTCTATCTGATAAATAGTGTGTGTGTTTATGGGTGAAGGGGCAGCTATCTTAAGTATGCTGATTGAGTTTAGTGAACCTGTCTAATCCAGTTATTTCAGTCATCATCCTGGCTGAAAAACTAAAATGTTTACATGTATTTAATAGCTGAAGATGTGCATCTTATACATCCTACACCTTTTCATTGAAGGTTTGTCTATTCAAGCAGTTACATTGAGTACAGTATTATTGGCTCCGATTGAACTTTGACCTTGGCCAAACCAGGAAATGAGTTCCACACGACAACATTGACTCTATACAGCAGTTATTTACACTGATAAATATCCACATTTTTTCCACAGGAGTTTGACAAGAAAAATAAAGATCCGTACATATATACTATACAGATACCTCACACCCAAAAATATATACAACTTTCTCCCTTCTCTCCCTCCTCCTTCACATTACAAACCGAAGGACATTATCAATATTTCTCCAAAGACACACTTAATCACCTTCATACAAATATAACTAGTGGGCATATCCTGTTTTGGTGTTACACACAAGTGCAAAGATAGGAGATACGTGTTTCTTAGTGGTCATGATAAGTATTTCACTACAGGCCTTTATGCTGACCCTTTCTAGGAGCACGTGTGTGGCTAAGTTGAAACATGTAGGCGCACACAAAGAAATTTAGGAGCACAGTGAAAAATATTTGAGGTAATGAAGCTAGAATTCAAAACGGTTCTCAGCACACTGGGGATCCAAAATAAAAATTCTATGTCGCACAGCAAAATATTTAGGCGCATATGCTAGTAAAATGTTGACTGTTGAGCCCTGCTCCCTGCATGTGTACTGTATCTATAATGTGTATGTAAGTCAGAGTTTTGGCCTGAGGCCATAATGCTATCAATCTATTGTAATTGACAGACTTAGGCTATCGTGTTATCAAGTGCTGATGGTTAGGCGAGTCGCACAGTGGGTCAGTATCCATCCCTTCCTCCCAGTCTCCCCCCTCTCTGTTCCTTTCTCTCCCCCACACCAAGGTCAACCTCCACCACAACAGTCAAGGTCATCCTGGAACACTAATACATGTCGCTCTCTCATCAGAGTGTGTGTGTAATATGTATGTTTCTCTGTGAACCCTATGGGTTAAAGTTAAAGTGCCCTATTAGAGGTGCGACCCACAGGCACCCACCACGCCCTCAGCGGTAAAACGCACATCGTTTGACCCCATGACCTCTGGCTGGTCGTGACTCAGAAACAGACCCAGGCTTAATGGGCCAATCAGGTGCCTCACCAGGTCAGGGCGGCCAAGGAAACCCCACTGATTAACCAGGAAACACGATGAATCACAGGGGAGTCATGAAATAGGAGTTGTGAAGGGGCTGATTCAGATCTGGGCTATTGAGGGTAGGAAAGTAAGGCTCTTCAGGAAGACAGCTGGTCATAGCCTTCCAGTGCTCATCTGTTTGCCTCTAGTGATGTATAATAGTTGTACATGGTGATATTGGCTTGAACAGCCCTCGACTGTCTTGTTAGAAAGACAAATTAGTCACTAAACTATCAGGCTCCGGTCTGAATCATGAAGGATTATACCCAGACCTCTGCTAGTCAATGTAGGTCCTATAACAGGTCATTCACCCCCCTGTGTATGCACAGAATCAATCAATTCATTTATATCTTAATTAGCTACAGATGTAAATATGCCATCATGTATTTGGATTTCTATATACCTTGTGATTGTATAGATTGACAGAGCAACATATACAATGGGATAGGAGGAAACCTTACTAATTAAACTATGAAAGCCGAGATGTACAGTGAGCAGGGCATGACTCCACCATGGCTTTCTGAGTCAGGTCTGGCAGGAGGAAGGGGGTACAGTAAGTGGGGTGTTTGACACGTAGAGAGGGAGGCATGAAATACTCCCTCTGCTCTCCCTGTATCCCTGACCTCCCCACAGCCCTGTGTAAATCACACACACACACACAGGGTAGAGAGAGGTGATGGAGAAAGTCTGGTGGAGGAGAGAGACGGTGAGGGAGAGAAGGAGAGAGGTGATGGAGAGAGAGGTAAGAGACAGGGTAAGGAGGGAGGAGAAGGAGAACGGAGGAGAGGGAGAACAGAGGAGAGCGAGGAGGGAGAGAAAATGACCACGTCATACCATCTAAGCGGTGGTAATTTGGTTTGTGTGCGTGTGTGTGGGCTTAAATGAGCATTGACTTCCAGGCTCATTAGCAATCAAACTCTTCCTGTCAGGAACACCACAAGGAGGGAGGGATCAAATGGAGGAAAGGGAGAACAGCCTGCTGTTTGAGCCGTCCCCTTTTCTCCCTCTATCAATTCATCCTAATCCCTCTCTCCCCGTCTCTCAGGACATGAGAGAACAGCTGTATGGTTTCCCTCCCTCCTATCCCTCTATCAATTCCCCTTTCATGCACGGTCTTCATCTAGATGACTACCACTCCTTCAGTAAGTTGTTTATCATTTCAGAATGTCCCAAACTAAATTCTGCACATACTTCCAGTTGGTGGCACAATAGCAGAGAGAAAATGAGGTAGAAAGAGGCGGCCTACTGCAACATACAGACACTAGAGAGAGTTTGACATTTTACTTAACCACAACTACATCGACCACTTCCCCTGCCAAACTTCCTGTTCCCTTCCCCAGTACTGTCACATACAGCAGAAACAAGGCTACTGTAGTCGGAACAAACGTTGTCCCACAGGAGAGAGACGAGAATAGCAGGGAGCAGATACCATCGTGACACCCCTTACATTGCTACTGTGCATTTAGTGGAGATAAGAGTGAATATTTTAGTGAGGAGTTTCTCTAGCTAGCGAGGGAACGGCTGCATGGAGATGCCATTTTACCCACAAGTCCCTACTACAATGTGTCTCTCTGGAGGCTTCAATCTCCAAGGTCCCTAAACTAAAGAAATGAGGAACACAACAGACAGAGCAGCGATGTGAGAAAGATAGTTTCAGGATTTCTTTCATTGTTTTGGTAGATAGATATCAAGTGATCCACTTTTCACATTGGGACCAGAGAAAAATAGTTGTTTTATCAACGCACCAGTCCTCCATCTTGTTTCTGTACATTCCCTCCCTCAGCCACATCATTCAGTTCATCTGGTTTCTGTACATTCCCTCCCTCAGCCAGTTCATCTGGTTTCTGTACATTCCCTCCCTCAGCCACTTCATTCAGTTCATCTGGTTTCTGTACATTCCCTCCCTCAGCCACATCATTCAGTTCATCTGGTTTCTGTACATTCCCTCCCTCAGCCACATCATTCAGTTCATCTGGTTTCTGTACATTCCCTCCCTCAGCCACATCATTCAGTTCATCTGGTTTCTGTACATTCCCTCCCTCGGCCACTTCATTCAGTTCATCTGGTTTCTGTACATTCCCTCCCTCCGCCACTTCATTCAGTTCATCTGGTTTCTGTACATTCCCTCCCTCAGCCACATCATTCAGTTCATCTGGTTTCTGTACATTCCCTCCCTCAGCCACTTCATTCAGTTCATCTTGTTTCTGTACATTCCCTCCCTCAGCCACATCATTCAGTTCATCTGGTTTCTGTACATTCCCTCCCTCAGCCACATCATTCAGTTCATCTGGTTTCTGTACATTGCCTCCCTCAGCCACTTCATCTTGCTCTCTCTATGGGCTGCATGTTTGGTCGTTGTTAATATATTTCAAATGATCCAACAGAGGAGAACCCAACACCACAGACTCCTCTCGAAGGAGGACATGTTCATTCTTTTCCTTCTTCCATCCTGCTTTCCCTTACTCCTCCTCCTCTTCCTCTGACCGTTCTCTCTACACGTACACGGCAGTCCGTGAGATGACCGACCCGTCACGCTGAGACTCCATGTCGTCGTCAAGGTAACCGCTCATGATTCCGTCCTGGTCATGTGGTGGGCGTAGTTGCAGGATGGGCCCGCCCCCTCCAAAGTGGTCGTAACTCTCCTCGTCGTCCTCCAGCTGGTCAAACTTCCTTCGCTCTGCCTCGTCCAGCTCACCGCTCAGCAGGATGTCCTGCGCCGTGGGCGCCGTGGCAACCCCCCCCTCACCATGCCCCCCCAGGTGCAGCGGCACATGTTGATTGGCCTTGTCAGTCAGGCCATCATGGGCGGAGCCCTCCTTGTAGACGTAGATGGGGCTGTTGTTGTTGCCGCCCACCCCGTTGCCCCCGGCGCCAGCACCTGTCCCGTTCTTGCTCCCCTTCTTGCCGGAGCCGAAGAGACGCGACTTTATGTCGAAGGAGCTGTGGTTTGGGTTGCCACGGTAACCCTGCTGTTGCCGGCGGCTCCGGGTGACCAGGACGGCGATAAGGGCGGCGACGAGGAGGAGGGCCAGAAGGGAGCCAATCACAGCACCTGCCACCACGGCCGCGTTGGAGGGGACCACAGAGGGTTCTGTAGAAAGGAGGGAGGGAAGGGAGAGGAGAGAAGAAGAGGATGAGACCGGTGGAGGAAACCAGATTGAGAGGGAAAATAAAGAGGACAAGAGGGAGGACGAGAAGAAGAGGCGGGGTTGGATGATGTCAGTAGTCTGCACTGTATTCCATGTGATGTGTTTTTGCATGTGGAGTGAGGGTGCTGAGGCTTTAACAGCAGTGTTTAACGTCACTGGCATTTCCTACTCTCCCTCTGAGCTGCTCGTCCCCATTCCCTCACAAACGCCCTAATAACGTCAGAGCAACATTTCAACAAGGTCTCTGCAACATCAAGGCAACGTGCCAATGACGTCTCCTCCTAAACAGTGTGAGGGCAGTGTGCAGGTTCTCTTTAGTCTCAGCCGCCTCACCCATAAAATAGCAGAACGACTGAGCGAAAATAAAAGGCATCCTCTGGAGTCCAGAGGGCAAGAACAGGTGGAGGCCATGCAGGAGGATGATAAATGGATGGGGGGATGCAGCCAGGGATGAAGGAGAAGAGGATGAGGGGTGGTGGTGACTGACAGAGCGAGACAGCAGAATGACAACTCCTGCTTCAAGCTACTATAATACAGAACAGGGGACAGTCCGTCTACCCGCTCTCTCCCCTAACTACTGAACACCCAATTGAGCTCCGTTGTATAAGCCCCGGACGGCGCACGTTTTCCCTCAGACCTAGTTTGATCATATTGCAAGGCTCATGACTCCAGACACACCGGCTGGCGAGATTGCTAGTTATTTGCTACGACTCTCTACCACGTTCTTCTTAGCCATCTCTCCAATCCTCCTCCCCCACTATCTACTACACCTTCCTTTTCTCCCTCCCTCCCTCTCACGCCCCCCCCCCCCCAGTTTCTCTTTATACACACACACACACACACACACACACACACACAGTAGCTAAACCTTTCCATTGATACATGACAGTGAGTCTTGGTTCTCCAATCCGTCCTATAATAAAAACACAGGAACTGCATTGACACCTCAGTCTCCAGTGGACCCAGAAGACCAAGAGCCTCGGTACCTGGAGGTGCTAAAGGATGGAGTAGGTACAGGGGTCCTCTAAACACTGATACAGGGTCAGGGGCCACATTCATCAAGATTGTCTCCGAGTAGGAGTGCTGATCTAAGATCAGTCCCCCCTGTCCATGTAATCTATATCATTATGATTTATAAGGCAAAACTGATCCTTGGTCAGCAGTGAGCCACTTTATTAATACAGGCCCTGCCGTAATACAGGCCCTGACGTTTTCTAATCCTCCCAATGGTTAAAGGTTGGTTAATTAATCTGGTACTAGAAATGTGGTTCGGGGGAAAAAGGTTGGTGTGTGGTCTGGGTGATACAATAGAGCGCTAGTAGAGGACGGCAGAGCGCTAGTAGAGGACGGCAGAGCGCTACTAGAGGACGGCAGAGCGCTAGTAGAGGACGCTAGAGCGCTAGTAGACGCTAGAGCGCTAGTAGAGGACGCTAGAGCGCTAGTAGAGGACGGCAGAGCGCTAGTAGAGGACGGCAGAGCGCTAGTAGAGGACGACAGAGCGCTAGTAGAGGACGCTAGAGCGCTAGTAGAGGACAGCAGAGCGCTAGTAGAGGACGCTAGAGCGCTAGTAGACGCTAGAACGCTAGTAGAGGACGCTAGAGCGCTAGTAGAGGACGGCAGAGCGCTAGTAGAGGACGGCAGAGCGCTAGTAGAGGACGACAGAGCGCTAGTAGAGGACAGCAGAGCGCTAGTAGAGGACAGCAGAGCGCTAGTAGAGGACACTAGAGCGCTAGTAGAGGACGGCAGAGCGCTAGTAGAGGACGGCAGAGCGCTAGTAGAGGACGGCAGAGCGCTAGTAGAGGACGGCAGAGCGCTAGTAGAGGACGGCAGAGCGCTAGTAGAGGACGGCAGAGCGCTAATAGAGGACGGCAGAGCGCTAGTAGGACACTAGAGCGCTAGTAGAGGACAGCAGAGCGCTAGTAGAGGACAGGAGAGCGCTAGTAGAGGACAGGAGAGCGCTAGTAGAGGACACTAGAGCGCTAGTGGAGGACGGCAGAGCGCTAGTAGAGGACGGCAGAGCGCTAGTAGAGGACGGCAGAGCGCTAGTAGAGGACGGCAGAGCGCTAGTAGAGGACGGCAGAGCGCTAGTAGAGGACGGCAGAGCGCTAGTAGAGGACGGCAGAGCGCTAGTAGAAGACACTAGAGAGCAAGTAGAGGACGGCAGAGCGCTAGTAGAGGACGGCAGAACGCTAGTAGAGGACGGCAGAGCGCTAGTAGAGGACGCTAGAGCGCTAGTAGAGGACGCTAGAGCGCTAGTAGAGGACGCTAGAGCGCTAGTAGAGGACGCTAGAGCGCTAGTAGAGGACGGCAGAGCGCTAGTAGAAGACACTAGAGAGCAAGTAGAGGGCGGCAGAGCGCTAGTAGAGGAAGGCAGAGCGCTAGTAAAGGACGGCAGAGCGCTAGTAGAGGACACTAGAGCGCTAGTAGAGGACACTAGAGCGCTAGTAGAGGACGGCAGAGCGCTAGTAGAGGACGGCAGAGCGCTAGTAGAGGACGGCAGAGCGCTAGTAGAGGACGCTAAAGCGCTAGTAGAGGACGCTAGAGCGCTAGTAGAGGAAGCTAGAGCGCTAGTAGAGAGCGCTAGTGGAGGACACTAGGAGCGCTAGTGGAGGACAGAGCGCTAGTAGAGGACGCGTAGAGCAGCTAGAGCGTAGTAGGACAGCAGAGCGCTAGTAGAGACAGCAGAGCGCTAGTAGAGGACAGAGCGCTAGTAGAGGACGGCAGAGCGCTAGTAGAAGACACTAGAGAGCAAGTAGAGGGCGGCAGAGCGCTAGTAGAGGACGGCAGAGCGCTAGTAGAGGACGGCAGAGCGCTAGTAGAGGACGGCAGAGCGCTAGTAGAGGACGGCAGAGCGCTAGTAGAGGACGGCAGAGCGCTAGTAGAGGACGCTAAAGCGCTAGTAGAGGACGCTAGAGCGCTAGTAGAGGACGGCAGAGCGCTAGTAGAGGACGGCAGAGCGCTAGTAGAAGACACTAGAGAGCAAGTAGAGGACGGCAGAGCGCTAGGAGAGGACGGCAGAGCGCTAGGAGAGGACGGCAGAGCGCTAGGAGAGGACGGCAGAGCGCTAGGAGAGGACGGCAGAGCGCTAGGAGAGGACGGCAGAGCGCTAGGAGAGGACGGCAGAGCGCTAGTAGAGGACGGCAGAGCGCTAGTAGAAGACACTAGAGAGCAAGTAGAGGACGGCAGAGCGCTAGTAGAGGACACTAGAGCGCTAGTGGAGGACACTAGAGCGCTAGTGGAGGACACTAGAGCGCTAGTGGAGGACGGCAGAGCGCTAGTAGAGGACGGCAGAGCGCTAGTAGAGGACACTAGAGCGCTAGTAGAGGACAGCAGAGCGCTAGTAGAGGACAGCAGAGCGCTAGTAGAGGACAGGAGAGCGCTAGTAGAGGACACTAGAGCGCTAGTAGAGGACACTAGAGCGCTAGTAGAGGACACTAGAGCGCTAGTAGAGGACACTAGAGCGCTAGTAGAGGACACTAGAGCGCTAGTAGAGGACACTAGAGCGCTAGTAGAGGACACTAGAGCGCTAGTAGAGGACACTAGACAGCTTCCTGTAAAGGAATACTTCCTCTCGCACGGTGTTTGGCCTTTAAAAAAGCATGGGACAAGCTCTCACCAGCATCATCACACCCACACCTTATGTTTTACTATCCTTGTGGGGCCATAAAATGGATTTCCATTCAAAATCCTATTTTCCCTAACCCCTAAGCTTAAAATAGCTGTTGTCCTCATGGGGATGTGGGAAATCTCCCCAAGAGAGAGAATTTTGTTTACACACGCACACGCACACACAGGGGAGACGCTTCTCCCAGTCAGGCAGTAAACACACCGAGCACAACGCCTTGGGAAGAACGGTACACAATCCTCTCAATGAAAAATGCGCTCAGATCACCCTCACTCTCACTGGACTGGTGCAACGCAGTTTCTCTGGACCCCGCAAGGTCAGCCCCCCCCCCTCAAATATAATCGAATGCGTCAGCCAGAGAGCCACTCACAAAGTATAGACAACCAATTACTGTCCAAGATGCTGAAAGGGTCTATGCAGCTGCCTATCAAAACCATCATAGGCTTTCTGTGGTGTCAGGAAATGTAGCCTATAGCTTTTACTTAATGGATAAATGTTTATTGAAGGCCATCATTTGGTCATAATTTTCTCATGTTAAACCTAACATTTCACGAAGCTATACACATTGTCGTACGGCGTCCAGTTAGATCACACTTACCACAGCAATTACTTGTTCAGTAATTAAAAGTTGGAAATTCAAACATTGCAGATGGCCAAATACATGTTCAATACGACAGCATACTAAATCAGCAACCAATTGATGCATTATTTTGATACACAACTGTCCTGTATATCCTACTTGAACGTGCATGAGCCATTCCTCGGGCTCTCTTCTCTCCCAGCTTGGATAGAAAGTTGTTGTGCTTAAATCCAGTCTATTTTCTCTATGTAGAGGCCTGTAGTAGCTACAGTATGCGTCTGCGTCTGCTTGCATTTTTGTGTGCAAATGTTTAGCACAGACTGTAGGTCCAGGTTACAGGTCCGACTGTTTTCTATACTGAGTACTGACAACCCAGACAGTACAATGCGCTGCACAGAATTTAAACTTAGTCTTGAATGACGCATGTCAAGATTTACCAGCGATAAGGGACCGTTGAAATTGTAATCACACAACTCAAATGCCGGTTCACCAGTATGAATAGAATCACAACATGCCGGTTCACCAGTATGAATAGAATCACAACATGCCGGTTCACCAGTATGAATAGAATCACAACATGCCGGTTCACCAGTATGAATAGAATCACAACATGCCGGTTCACCAGTATGAATAGAATCACAACATGCCGGTTCACCAGTATGAATAGAATCACAACATGCCGGTTCACCAGTATGAATAGAATCACAACATGCCGGTTCACCAGTATGAATAGAATCACAACATGCCGGTTCACCAGTATGAATAGAATCACAACATGCCGGTTCACCAGTATGAATAGAATCACAACATGCTTGTTTTGTTTGAGCTCTCAAGAACTGTTGTCCGCTGAAGATAATAATCTGTTTGCATCTGCCAATTTATTGTCTGTCCAGTATCCAGACGACCTATCCCAGACCATCCTATTCAGGTCATCGCTTTCCGTAACCTGTTGAGTCCGGCAATTAAGGAGAATGAGAGGCTCAATTAAAGATGTTGCAGAACTGCTATATTTGAAGCACCACTCCCTTCTGCCCAGTTCCCCTCGTCTAGCTACGGCAATCAAGCTGTTTATAACCATCCCTGTAACTGTCGCCTCTGCAGAGAGATGGTTTTCTAAACTAAAACTCATAAAGACCTACTTAAGAAGCATTAGGCTCTCGATCCGACATACGTTTTTAACTCCTGAGTAAGCTCCACTCACTGCACTGGCGCCGTCGTAGCCTTGACAACGGCATTTGTTCACTGATATCCCCTTATACTTTCAATCAGTTCAGGCCTGAGCCACTTTGATCAGTCACATTCTTGAAGCCCAAGAAACAAATGCTTAGCTTCATAGTACATTAAAAATATTCGTAATGGCTTTTTAGAGGGTTACTGTCACAATTATTTATGTCAGACAGGTGCATGGGGCCAACGACAGAAACCACCCCAGAAAGAGGACTATGCATCGCTCCAGCACAAAACCCACTGGCTTTGTAAAATGATACTTTTTATAAATTGCGTCATGCACGACCATAAGCTCCAAGTAACCGCAAATAATGAGAGAGATGGGGCGGAAATAACGCCTGCTGCTGCCCGCCTCCCAAAGACACGCAACAGCCCCACACACACACACACATATATATTACATTACATCATGGGAGAAGGCTGATTGGTTGGTTTCGGGCTGGTTTCTTCACAGAAAGAGAGAGATGGTGAGTTAGCAGCAGTACTGAATGTGACTTATTGAATGGTCTGGATCAGACTATACATGTCTCTGGTCTTGATCATGGGTGGAGGGATGGCAGAGGGCAGTCAGGCCTGGAGGCTGTAGAGGAACAGACTACATCCTCTCTGTAGCATGGCCAAAGACTGACAGCCCGGGAGGAAAACAGAACAAAGCAGATCTTCTGAAGGGGGGCTGACACCACTACATGGGAATATGTGAAATAGGAAGGATGCAGGTTAACTCATTAAGAGGGGCTGATTTAGTCGTGATACCATTGCAGGGGAATAAGAGAAACGGAAAGGGAAAAGGTTTGTCTTCTGAGCAAGTGGGGAAGGATTTTGATGTGACACTAGTGCAAGGCAATATTGGAGAAACCAGGCCTGGAGACAGTGGTGATGGCAGAAAATGGGTTAGCCAACTGTGGCGGAGCAGGTTCCAGTGCAGGATCAGGGGAGCTAAGCAGTGATTAAGAGAGCTGGTATTTAAGAGAAGGAGAGACCAACTCTGCAAGATGAGAGACAGCAATAGGGAGAGGGTAAGGGAGGATGAGAGAGAGAGAGAGAGAGAGAGAGAGAGAGAGAGAGAGAGAGAGAGAGAAAGAGAGAGAGAGAGAGAGAGAGAGCGAGAGAGAGAGAGAGAGAGAGCATATGAGAGAGAAAGGAAGGGAGATAGAGAATGGGATGAGACAGAGGGGGGGGGGGGAGTGGACAGAGGAAGAGTGAGAGACGGGGTGAGAGGGAGATAGAGGGGAAGGAGACTGGCTCAGTGCTGTGGGCTGGTATTTGAGAGAGACAGAGAGAGGGGGTCTCAGAGAGGGCTAACAGCATGTCTCTCCACTCAGCCCAGATCAGTACAGTGTTGTAGGAGCCTGATAGAGGCCAGTTATAGAGGACCGGACCAGGGGCAGGGACACAGACAGACAAAGGAGAC
This sequence comes from Oncorhynchus nerka, assembly GCF_034236695.1. Classification (NCBI taxonomy): domain Eukaryota; kingdom Metazoa; phylum Chordata; class Actinopteri; order Salmoniformes; family Salmonidae; genus Oncorhynchus; species Oncorhynchus nerka. The sequence goes on along the minus strand of NC_088398.1, from coordinate 16,130,279 downwards.
AGGTCAGCTCGTAGCCCTGTGCAGGGATCTCTGCGTCAGTTGTCACACAGCTGGGGACAGGAGCAGCAGCAGGACAGGAGCCTGCTCTAGCCTGGTCCAGACGCTGGACATTTCACAGCCACGGCCCCTCTCAGCCCTGGTTGGACACAGCTCCACTGCATTAGCACGCCATCTGTATTCACACTACCTCTCTCTCCATCTCAGTCTTTC